>NC_057397.1:1425953-1477587 GCF_019320065.1 Cervus canadensis | reverse complement strand
AAAGAAAGAAAGAAAGTTGAGACTCAGAGAGTTTTATGCTATCTCTCATCCCCTAGTCATAAAACATGAGACTGAGGCAAAGGGAGATTTAAGACACTTGTTCTAAGAGCTCTGGGTTAAAATACAAGTCTGGAACTTTGACAACAAATCCAGGGTACTGTCAATGGAGGGGAAGCTACATCATGAGGTTAATAAGAGTTTCGGCAGTGCAGGTAGATACCGTGGGTTCAAATCTTGTCTTGACCACTCACAGTCTGTGTAACCTGGGGTGTCTGTAAATCTCGTTCATCTGTAATTTCCTCATCTGAAACTGGAGAAAATAATGGTGACCGTCTCATGAGATTTTGTAATAAATTAAATGAAGTGATCAATTTTAAATGTTTAGTATAGCATCTAGCACATGGATGGCAGTTAAATACTAACTGGTTTTATTACTTTTACTTCCTTTTGCACCAGAGCTGAATAGTGCTATTGTGATTGATTCCACATGAAGAAAGAACTGGTCATGTCCACCAGTCCCACGACATTGTGAGGGTGAGCAGAACTTAGTGGCTTTGACTTCAGTATGAAGTTAACATTCCCTGCTCTCTACAAATTCACCCTCATTCATTGCTCCTTCCAAAGTTTGCCACTGTTCTACACTTTAGAAGATATTTCTCTATCCATGGAGTACTTGACCTCCAGCTATAAATTCTAGTAAATATTGTCCACCTCTCTGCTTGTTGAGTCTTTTTCTTTCACTCTTGTCTTGTTCTACGACTGAGACAGAGAATCAAATTATGTTCAAGGATATTCCTAGTTATAAGAGTAGGAGTAGTGATGATGATGTCTACAATGAATCTCATACATGCACCTGCCAGATGCTTTATACCCAAGGATTGAACCCAGGGATCGAACCCAGGTCTCCTGCATTGCAGGCGGATTCTTTACTAGCTGAGCCACAAGGGAAGCTTGCTTTATACCCAATATCCATGCAATTAGTTGATATGTTTTATTACTAGGAGTATAAATATTAATGGGACTTCCCTAGTGGCTCAGCAGTAAAGAATCCACTTGCAATGCAGGAGATGAAGGAGACACAGGTTTGATCCCTGGATCAGAAAGATCCCCTGGAGGAAGAAATGGCAATCCACTCCAGTATTCTTACCAGAAAATCCCATGGACAGGGGAGCTTGGTGGACTACAGTCCATGGGGTTGCAAAGAGTCGGACACGACTGAATGACTGAGCACAGACATAAATATCAATGTCATCTACTTCATTTTTCCAATCAGATACTTGAACCTCCACTTGCCTTTATTAGCAGCAAAAGCATATCTACTAAATGACTGTCCTCCACATCCTGAATTTTCAATTATTCTGGAAACCTGTTCTGTCCTCACAAGCTAGATTTATTACAAAAAAAAAAAAAAAGCAGGGAGAAAGCAAGGAAGTGTCATGGATTAACTAACTTGGTGGCTTTGATAGTGGCTGCATGGGTCTTGCTTCGTCTGGGCTACTGCTGTATTGATGCCTGAGTTTACTTCATTCCTTCTAATTCTCACAGGAGAGTGTCACAGTTGAGACAAATTGCAGCCCTTTGCATCCTCAGTGGCTTGTTTAGTGAGTATTCCGAAAACACAATGATAAGACAGGGTCTGGAAGAGCTTCTAGTCCATCCTGCATGATATGAAGTTCATTGCCTTGGTGTTGAGTGTGTATGATCAGCTCAGAATAAACTGCTTTCCACTGCTCAGTGGGGACCATGTTGTTGTTGTTGTTGTTTAGTTGCTAAGTCACGTCCAACTCTGTGACCCCATGGATTGCAGCATGCCAGGCTTCCTTCACCATCATGTCCTTCACCATCTGTCGGAGTTTGCTTAAACTCATGTCCATTGAGCCAGTGATGCCATCCAACTATCTCACCCTCTGCCACCCCCTTCTCCTCCTGCTTTCAATCTTTCCCAAAAACCAGGGTCTTTTCCAATGAGTTGGCTCTTTGCATCAGGTGGCCAAAGTATTGGAATTTCAGCTTCGGCATCAGTTCATCTAATGAATATTCAGGGTTGATTTCCTTTAGGATGGACTGGTCTCCTTGCAGTCCAAGGGACTCTCAAGACTCTTCTCCAGCACCACAGTTGAAAAGCAAAAATTCTTCAGTGCTCAGCCTTCTTAATGGTCCGACCCTCATATCTGTACATGATTACTGAAAAAAACATAGCTTTGACTATATGAAGCTTTGTCGGCAAAGTGATGTCTCTGGCTTTTATTATGCTGTCTAGGTTTGTCATAGCTTTCCTATGTGGGGATGATAGAGTTCTTTCTTGCTTGTAGACCACATTTGGACCATTGCCATTCGAGATAGAAATTTTTATCATGTTGATTCTTAAAAAGGAATGGAAGCAGGTCTCTATTCCTTTCTTCTGGAATTTTTGTTTTTTTAAATCCCTAGGTGCCATGTTTACTCCATGGAAAGGCTTAGAATATGAATATGCTATTGAGAAGGCACAGGTTTTGTCAAGCACAAATAATTCATTTATACACTTTCCCCAGGGCCATGGGAATAATTTAACCTTATGTTTGCTTTTAAAAAGAGAAGCAATAGCTAAAGATCCATACTCATTTTCCCTTCTAGACTAGGAAGCAGCTTGAAGTTTCTTCACTAATGCCTTTTGAGTACTGTCTTATCAGCATTTTCACCAGCACAAGAGTCAAATCTAAACAACACTTCTTATTTTTTAAGTTTATTTTTAATTAGAGGATAATTACTTAACAATATTTTGATGATTTTTGCCATACATCAACATGAATCGGCCATAGGTATGCATATGTCCCCTTCCTCTTGAATGCTCCTCCCACCTCTCTCTCCATCCCACCCCTCTAGTAAGCAACCCTTCTTGATGGTTGTTATGGTCCTCATTTTATATGTGATGAAACAAGTTCAGAGAGCTTACCCACCTCCAGGCCACACTGCTAGTAAGCAATAGAAATGGGATTCTAATTCAGATTGACTTGACTCTAAGCCTCTGGCTTCTCGGCAGTGCTCACACTTGTCTGGGAGCCTAAGGGCAGCCACGTCTGTACTCCCTAAAATGTGGAACGCTAGAGCTCGGGGGACATTTCTTCCTCTCCCTCTGTCTCTCTCTCTCAGTCTTCCTTCTCTCTCTCTCTCTCGTCTTCCAAGTAACAGCTCTGAGAATTGGGTAGTACTAAAATGTCTAAGGGCTTCCCTGGTGGCTCAGATGGTAAAGCGTCTGCCCGCAATGCAGGAGACCTGGGTTCGATCCCTGGGTCGGGAAGATCCCCTGGAGAAGGAAATGGCAACCCACTTCAGTACTCTTGCCTGGAAAATTCCGTGGATGGAGGAGCCTGGTAGGCTACAGTCCTTGGAGTTGCAAAGAGTCGGACACGACTGAGCAACTTCACCTTCACCTTCAAAGGGACTTCCCTGGCAGTCCAGTGGTTAAGACTGCACCTCCCGGTTCCGGGGGTGCCAGTTTAATTCTTGGTCTTGGAGCTAGGATCCCACATGTCTGGCAGCCAAAAAACCTTCCCTCAAAAAAAAAAAAAAAAAAAGTCATAAGCAGAAGCACTGTTGTAATAAATTCAATAAAAACTTTAAAATGGTCCACATCAAAAGATAAAATAAAATATACCAGGGATCTTGAGGCTAAATTTTTTTTTAATCTACCATCTCCTGAGACCTGGGAGAAATTCATTCAGGGCTCACACCTTTTCCCCAACAATTCCAGTAGTCACTAGTTAACAGGGAGTGTTTCATATACCAACTTCATCCATCCTCAAGGGGACTTTTGTTATTTATTTCCCCAAAAGCTTCAGATTTCTAGCTATGGCTGTCTACCCACAGATCCACTAAAACAATCTGATCAATAAAGTCTCCTGATGAAACCATAGGAATAATTTCTTCATCCGCTCCATGGGAGGACAAGAAGGTAATGAGTCAACCTCTGAAAGCAAGGCTTCGTTTAGAGGAGGTTGAGTGACCTGCCCAGGGGACCACAAGTGTGTGATAGAGTGAAATTCCCAGATAGGTGTCTCTTCTCCTGAGTTCAAATTCTACCCCTTCCATTGCACTGCTTCTGTGATTTAGTGATTGTTTTTGGTTTATTTTAGCTCTAGTTATCTTTCCCAGATGAATCTTCAAGTTCAGTCCATGTATTTTGGTGATGCTCCATAATTTAAAAGTGACAAAATTATGGTTACATATCTGTAACTTCAAAGTTGGATGCTGAATGCATTAACCTTTAAGTCAGAACTGTCCAGGGAGCTATTAACTCCCCCTTGTGGGTAGCTGGGCTTGTCACTAAGCTACTCAGATGAGTTAGTCATCACTGGGACCTAAATGATTGGTTCCAAATGCAAGTTTACAGTTACTGCTAAGCAGCTGCAAGGACACCCTAGAGACTGGACACCTGATGAGTTGATTCACTTTCTTTCTGCCATTTTTTGTGTTCTCTTTGGTAATGTGATTAAAATTTTTAGCTAATTAAACAAATGTTTTTGGTCCAGTGGAGTTATTGGAGAAGTTGTCTAATGACTATGCCTGTGCTTGATGAATCATTATGCAGCTTTTTTTGATGGATAGGTTAGGTCATGAAATTGTCTCTTTTCTCCACTCAGGGAGGGCCTGTGACCTGAATTAAGGACCTGCAGTCTCCTCTGCCTCATGGTGCACCCCACAGTGTCTACATTGGTTTGAGTTACTTCTGAAGAGTCACACTGATAATGAATTGGAATTTGGCCAGAACCAGAGCGACATGTGGGATCTTCATTCCCTGACTAGGAATCTGTGCTTCCTGCAATGGGATGGTAAAGAATCTGCCTGCAATGTGGGAGACCTGAGTTCAATCTCCGGGTGTGGAAGATCCCCTGGAGGAGGAAACGGTTATTCATTCCAGTATTCTTGCCTGGGAAATCCCATGGACAGAGAAGCCTAGCGGGCTACAGTCTAAGGGGTCACAAAGAGTCGGACATGACTGAGTGACTAACACTTTCACATTTTCACTTTTCATACATCCAAATAAAATAAAATCTAATTCTCTCCAGTGATGACTTTAACTAGTCAGTATGAATATGTAGATAAGGAGATCTGACTCAGGTTAAATCTTGCCAAGGACAAGCACACATTTGTGAGTCACCACTAAATTGGCACCATTTTAATTCTAGTAATTGAAGCAGGTGGGTGAAAACTCAGTTAATGAGCACATTGTCATTCTTTGTTCTGAAGAATTAATAGTAGTCAGATATTTGATCCAATGTGACGAGGGTGGTCAACAACTGCCAAAATGTTAGACCTTAGAACTGCTTTTTTAGCAGAAAACTATTTTTGTATATAATTATTCATAAGCCTTTAGAAATTGTTGTTTCTTCTGGATATGAAATTGATGTCTGTATATTGATCTCAAATCCAGTCACCGGCTTAGCTCTGTTTACTATTATAATAATTTGTTTAGCAAAAAATTCTCATGTGGTTTCAATATGGATAATCATATCATCTGTAAAAAAGAAGTCAGTTTAATAATTTCCAATCACTTTGCAATCAAGACCATTTCATAATAATGTCTAATACTTATTCTGAATGCAAAAAAATGAAAAAGTCTGGGAATAGCAACTGTTAGAGAAGCTGGGCAGTGATAGGAATGCTAGAAAAAGTGTCCACTGCTACATCCGTCTTGAAAAGCAGTTGACATTATTTTGCAAACTATAAACGTGTTCTATGGTTGAGACATTCCCCTCCTAGGAACACATCCATGAGAAACTCATGCATATTTTCAGAATGGATTCATAAGGATTCATTTACAAGGTTAAGCAGACATATTCTACACGGCCATTTTGGTACCATAACAAAATGAAATATTGTGAAGTTTAAATGAATTTACTACAGAGGTACACATTTGAATGATTCCTAGTGTAATAGTCAGTGAAAACATATTATTCTGGGAAATGTTGAGTTTGACATAAACTGCAAAAATGGCAAACACTATAATGTCCTTTACATGAAGTGAATAAAGCAAAACAATAAATTTTTAGAAAGGCAAATAAATGCAATATAATAATTTTATTTTCAAAAGCAAGGGAATGATCAACACCAGTATTTAGAATAGGGATGTTTACATTGGATAGAGTGATGCAGGGGTTTGGAATGGGAGAGGATCAAATAAGTAGATGCAAATTTTAATCAGTGCACTAGTTTCTGGGTCCACGGTGGACCATAGTAAAACAACTAAGCAAATAAACATATATCTTAATAAAAAGAGATGACATGGTACACATGGACCAATGAGTGGGTGCCATGAACCCAACACTGTGTACTGAAATCTAGGCAACAGTGAAGGAAATTCCTAAATTCTACCTCAAGTTTCACAAAATAATCCCCTAAGTACTTATTATCCTCCAAAAGCAAATATTCCAATTTAAATATCACTACTTACTGTAAGCACTAAGACAACCAAAGGAAGTTTCAAACTTCTATAGATTAAGGTTGCATTTTATGAGAAATAACACTTTATGAAATATGAAATCTTACACAAATTCTCTGTACAATTGACCCTTACAAAGACAGATTTTTAAATAAATTGGTTTATTGAAGCATAACTTACATAAGGGCTTTCCAGGTGGCTCAGTGGGTAAAGAATCCACTTGCAGTGCAAGAGACTCATGTTCAGTCCCCAGGTCGGGAAGATCCCCTGGAGGAGGGCATGGCAACCCACTCCAGTACTCTTGCCTGGAGAATCCAATGGGCAGAGGAGTCTGGAGGGCTTCAGTTCATAGGGTTGCAAAGAGTTGGATGTGACTGAAGCAACTTAACACGCATGCATGCACCCTCCAAATAGCGGCAGTAATTTAGATGGGTATATTTTTTTTTAAAAAACACCAAATAGGAAATCATAGGCCATATCTCAGAGTATACTTAAAATGTGCTCTTTAAATCAGCTACTGTTTGACTACTGAAATATGAGGGAATGTCAAAACTAAAATGGAAATTAGAAATCATGTGGGCCAAGCCACTCATTTTACAGAAGTTAGCAATAATGAAAATAATAGCTATTGAGATACTCTAATCATTTAGATGTCTAAAAATAATCAAAAGGAAAGTAATAATACTTTAAATTTACTTAGTACCTTAAAGTTTAAAAAGGAATTCTGTATCTACAATTTTGCTCCATCCTAGGAGAAAGAAATGGCAACCCACTCCAGTGTTCTTGACTGGAGAATCCCAGGGACGGAGGAGCCTGGTGGGCTTCTGTCTATGGGGTCGCACAGAGTTGGACACGACTGAAGAGACTTAGCAGCAGCAGCAGCAGTAACAGTAATGTGAAATTGTTCCATTTTACTAGCAATTATAATAGTTTACTTTATTGGGTGTTTACTATGTACAAGGCACTTTCCTAGCGACTCTGTATGAATCAACTTGTTTAATCCTCACAGCAATTCTATGAGTTAAGCACTATTAATATTCTAATTTTTAAAGATGAAGAAAATCAGACATCGAAATATTAAATAGCTTTTCATTCAGTTCAGTCATTCAGTCGTGTCCAGCTTTTTGTAACACCATGGACTGCAGCACACCAGGCCTCCCTGTTCATCACCAGTTCCCGGAGTTTATTCAAACTCATGTCCATTGAGTCAGTGATACCATCCAACCATCTCATTCTCTGTCATCCCCTTCTCCTCCTGCCCTCAATCTTTCCCAGCATCAGGGTCTTTTCAAATGAATCAGTTCTTCCCATCAGGTGGCCAAAGTATTGGAGTTTTAGCTTCAGCATTAGTCCTTCCAGTGAATATTCAGGACTGATTTCAACTTGTCACAGTTGCTGAGTTAATAACTGGCAGAATTGGTAGTCAAACTCCTGCAATCTTCCTTTGGAGCCTATCTTATTAATATCAACAACACTGCTAGGCAAAGGGTCTTGCCTGGCAGGCCAGTGGTGAAGACTTCACCTTCCAAAGCAGTGGGTGTAGGTTTGATCCCTGGTCAGGGAGCTAGGACCCCACATGCCAAAAAAAACAAAACATAAAACAGAAACAATATTGTAACAAATTCAATACTATAAAAATGTTCCATATTAAAAAAAAATCTTAAAAAACTAAAATAGCACTACTAGGCGAAAAGAAAACCACCGAGTTACTAGCCTAAAACGCTGGCTTCATTCACCTGACTAAGAAGGAGTTGATCTAAGAGTTTCAGCTTCAGCTGACTGACACTGAGTTACCTCCTCCTTCTGCCTCTTCAGGGAAAGAATGATTTCTCTGGGGGATAAAGTGACTCGTCACACTGTATTCACATCCAAAATCTAGCAATTTAAACCAAGAAATTCAAGGTCCAGTCTTTGATTTCTAAGGACTTTGTTTCTTTTCAGGATATTCACTTAACCTGTCTTTGTCATGCTGATCTACCTGTTGGAGTCAACAGGTGAGTTTATTAAACACAGCAGGTATAGCACTCAGTTTGTAGTGTTCTTGTGGCTGGGACTTGGCCTTGGCCTTGGCCTCTGACAATGCTGGGATGCCACTGAAAGGTTTCCATACTGTTTCATGGGGCCACTCTATTTTGCTTCCTCCTTCCACTATGAACAAGGACTCCATCATGGCGACAGAAGGGTATTGTCTGTACTTGAGAGAAGGAATTCATGCTGCTCTGCACAAAAAAAGGGAATTTACCCAAGGAAACATCTTGATGCCAAAAGTTAGATCACTCTTTAACAGACTCCTACTACTATTTGATTCTAGTTTCCCAGACAAGTCCAAAGAAAAGAAAGAGAAAACCAACAAAAAAAAACCAAGATAAATGAAAAAACTGTTATATCTCTGTCCTGGCATTATTTGCTATTCTCAGGGACAAAAGTTATGCCTTATATTCATCTTTGGGAAACCAGAATTTCAGAGTGTACCTAGTGTGTATAAATTCTCAATCAATATTGTATGACGGATGAGGAAGATGACTAAGATACCATAATCTAGAGATTTCTCTAGTGGTTTAGTGGTTAAGAGTCTGTAGTCCCAACACAGAGGGCCTGGGTTCGATCCCTGGTCAGGGAACTAACCACAACGCAGTAAAAAAATATACCACAAGCCAAATGCTTAGCATACCTTAAGCTATTTAATCCTTACCTCTTGGGGATGGATGACATTGTTCCCCTGGTGATCCTCTCCTTCTCCAAAGTCATTCAAATCCTTGAGAAAAAAAACATAAGAGTCGGTGGAAAAAAGAAGGGAGAAGGAAAGGGTGAAAGGAAGGGAAAGTGGAAAAGTTTTTAGACATTCATTTTTCAGTAAATAACTATAGCTAAATATGAACTGCTGTAGTTATCATTCTATTAATAAATAATTATAAAGACACATTAGTTATATCTACTAAACTATTAAAGTAAAGCCAATAATTAGGTGGGAAAATTGTTTCTTTCTGGCTTCCACCACAATTTCACCTTTGTAATACTAAACTGCAGAGATTTGCCCCCAATAAAAACACTCAGAAGTGTCTACATACAAGTATACACCTGTGCACACGAGCACACACACACACACACACACACACAGAGGAAAATTAACAAACCCACATTACCTCTCAAGCAAATGGTTCACACCACCTGTAATTGTCACTGAAAGTAGAATGGTGCTGGACTGGGTTTGTTGGTTAAAGCACTGGTTTTGAAACTGCACAGATGTGAATTTCTTTGCACACGTGTTTGTACATTCAGTATTTGTTGTTCAATACCATGTGCCTGGGACAAGAATTACAGGAGTGAACAAAATATTTACAGTTCCTGCCTTCAAGAAAGCACAGGTAGGTAGTGAAATAATTAAACCTGCAACTGTCATGAAGCCAGTGTGTGCTGTGATAATGAATTTTCAGAGAATGCAGAGATATCCAAGGAGATGAGAAATGAAATGACACCTGAAGGAGAAGAGAAATGAGCCAAGTTGGGACTGAGAAATGGAAAAACTTAAATTCTGGGTCCACAAAGACAGTTAACCTCAGTCTTCATGTCTATAAACTGGGAGTACTCTGTGCTGTGATCAATCGCTCAGTTTTTTCCAACTCTTTGCGGCCCCGTAGACTGTAGCCCTTTAGGCTCCTCTGTCCATGGGATTCTCCAGGCAAGAATACTGGAGTGGGTTGCCATGTCTTACTCCAGGGAATCTTCCCAACCTAGGGATCAAACCTGCATCTCCTGCATCTTCTGCATTGGCAGGTGGATTCTTAACCACTAGCACCACCTGGGAAGCCCTAGAAGGACACTGTTAAGACTGAAAATGATAATATGAATTTGCTGACCACCAAGCTTGACCCAGCATACACACACCAGTTGTTTTCACCACTCAGTGGGCTGTAGAAGCAAATCCCATTCTACAGGATGTGCTTATATGATCTTACAGATAAGCCTAAATTATTATTCCACTTAACCCATAGCTTTGTAAAATGAGCATAATTCAAGAACTGATAGACTGTAACAAGGGACGTTTTGCAGAAGTCTTTGGACAAGAACAGTCAGGTATCTGTAATAAGCTTGTGTGTCCTCAATACATAGGACCATGCCTGACATGCTGAATACACTTCATAAATGTTTAATGAATAAATTTATACTCCTTTATCAGTAATCCAAACCCGCTTACAAAAGAAGTTGCTTTAATTTTTTAATGTTCATCCATTTTTGTTGTTAAATATACAATGAACCACAACTATTTCTGGCCCACCAGTCAGGAAAAAAACCTGTAAAGTCATCTCTGGAATATGCAAATTTAAAAATTATCCAGGAAAATGAATACAATTATTTCTGGAATGGATTGAGTTTTCAAAAGTAAAAGTTAATATTTATAGAGAAAAGTTAAGCTTTGGAAAATGCCACCTGGCATTTCTTTCCCTGCAATTTATTTTTCTTTCAATCCATTTTTGCTTTTTATTGGGTTTGTTTTGCAGAGCACACCATTATGATTAAATTTTGATTTAAATAACAGAATTAGTTCTACCATGTGTCAAGTCTGAGGTAGGAGTGAATCTACCATATTGATGTTTATGATTTTCTTTGTAGCTGGAATCGATAGTAATAAAAGTTTATCCTTCGAATGCAAAATGTTGGTTTATTATGCTACAACAGGGGAATGACTGAAGAGTTTTGCTTCTTCTTGATTGTTATGAAGGATCTAATGGTATTGCAGCTTGACTTGCCAAATATTACACTCTGATATAAGTGTACACACAAAATGAGTTATTTTAAAATAGAATTCAATGTTGTTCAAATTGTCTTTACTTAGAATGTCTACACTTAGCTCTAATTTTCTAATATGCCAGCCATTAAAAGATATTCCTATGTCATGGCCTTTTGTGTCCATATTAAGGGGAAATATTTTGTATTTGGGCAAGGTATTTTGTTTTAATGATTTATAAAGAGATCATTCTTGTCCATAAGCAAGTGGTCCTACAATTTTCCCATTAATCTGTCAATCCTGGTTTATCTCCTTCAAGGCTACATCTTCAACAACTTTAATTTGCTCCCTAATATTTATCTATGTACTTCTAAATAATATACTGAAATTTCTTTTAGAAAACAGTTTTTGGCTCTTTGCAATGATAAAGGAAAACTATGCTTTTCTACAACCTGTAATTTTTTCTCCCCAATATCTCCCAGTAGTTTTGTTGCTGTTCTTCGGTCTCTAAGTGGTGTCCAAGTCTTTGAGACCCTATGGACTGTAGCATGCCAGGCTTTCCTGTCCTTCACCATCTCCCAGAATTTGCTCAAACTCATGTCCATTGAGTCAGTGATGGTATCCAACCATCTCATCCTCTGTTGACCTCTTCTCCTCCTGCCTTCAATCTTTCCCACCATCACAGTCTTTTCCAATGAGATGGCTCTTCACATCAGGGGGCCAAAGTATTAGAGCTTTAGCTCCAGTCTTTCCAATGAATATTCTGGGTTGATTTCCTTTAGGATTGACTAGTTTGATCCCCTTGTTGTTCAAGGGACTCTCAAGAGTCATCTCTAGCACCTTAGTTCAAAAGCATCACTTCTTTTGGTGCTCAGCCTGCTTTATGGTCCAACTCTCACATTTGTACATGCCTACTGAAAAACCAAAGCTTTAACTATACAGCAAAGTGATGTCTCTGCTTTTTAAAATACTGGCTATGTTTGCCATAGCTTTTCTTCCAAGGAGCAAGTGTCTTAATTTCATGGCTGCAGTCACCATTCACAGTGATTTTAGAGCCTGAGAAAATGAAGTCTGTCACTGTTTCCCCATTATTTGCCATGAAGTGATGGGACTAGATGCCATGATCTTAGTTTTCTGAATGTTGAGGCTTAAGCCAGCTTTTTCACTCTCCTCTACTGGTGGTTATATCACAATTATTTGTTAACTTAATTATCGGAATTTACATAATAATGACTAAACAAATGCTGTTCTTTGCTGAGCTGAATAATGCCACAGGATTACAACTCCTCTCCTGACAACTTTTCTTTTATCTGGGAGCAAATGCTCCATCATATCTTCTACACACCTACTGTTATTCCCAGGAAATATTAATAATTTCTACAGGCAAAAACATTAGCTTCCTCTTACCCTCAGCATAATCTTGAAGCCATCATTACCATCTGTTCTAATTATTTTGTGCCCAGTGTCATCTGTCAATTTCTCTGGATCATCGTCATTGGACTTCCCGATGCTGCCCCTATTCTGCCTTCTTGGAGAAGGGAATGCAACCCACTCCAGTTTTCTTGCCTGGAAAATTCCATGGACAGAGGAACTTGGTGGGCTATAGTCTGTGAGATTGCAAAGAGTTGGACATGACTGAGCAACTAACACACATGCTGCCTTCTAACCTAGAGACAAAATCATATGCCTTTTTTTTTTTAAATTTATCTCCTTAGATTGCTGATTATTTTATCAAATATTTTCCTAAAGACAAGCTATAGTAAATAAATTTTTATATCTTTGCATGTTTGAAAATTTTGTTTTGCTCTTTTCACATATGATTCATAGGTTGACTGTGTAGAGAATTCTGGATTATTTTTATTCAAAATGTTGAAAATATTCTCTATTTTTGAGAAGATGGCTGGTTGGTGGATTTTTTGTAGCTTTCATTTTTGTATTGGAGTATAGCTGATGAACAATGTTGTGATAGTTTCTGGTGGACAGGAAGGGACTCAGCCATACATATACATGTATCCATTCTCCCCCAGTCTCCCCTCCAGTTCAGGCTGCCACATGACATTGAGCAGAGTTCCCTGTGTCCTGCAGTAGGTCTTTGTTGGTTGTCCATTTTAAGTATAGCAGTGTGTACGTTTTGGTCCCCAACCCCCTCACTATCCCTCCCCCATCCTTCCTCCCTGGCCACCATAAGTTTGTTCTCTAAGTCTGTGAGTCTGTTTCTGTTTTGTTAATCAGTTCATTTAAATTCTGCATATAAGAGAAGTTCAGCTTCCCAGGTGGCAAAAGTGGTAAAGAATCCACTTGCCAATGCAGGAGACATAAGAGATGCAGATTTGATCCCTGGGTCAGGAAGACCCCCTCAAAGGAGGGAATGGCAACCCACTCCAGTATTCTTGCCTGGAGAATTCCATGGACAGAGGAGTACATCGGGTTGCAAAGAGTCAGACACGACTGAGTGTCTGAGCACTAGACACACACTGTACCTGAGACTAGGGGTTTTCAAAACTGGGAGATTCTAATGTATTTCCTGGTTATTGTTACTAACTTTCTCTTTTCTGTTTTCTCTGTTAGTTGAGAGAAAGTGAACAGAGACTGAGTTCTGACTAAAAAAGACAAGGAGAATCACTTCATTTTCTCTTTTTCTGGATTTCTTTTATCTTACTTGACAATATTTCTTATCTCACTTATCTTATATCCTTTGACAATATTTCTTTGCTGACAGCAATGCCCAGGACCGGGCTGTGCACATATGTCACCTTCAGAGATGCTGGCAATACGGTAAGATGAATTTGGGAGGGTTGACTAGCTGTTCTTACAGCTTTTGATGCTTCTTTCAGAAACTGGAGGGGGAAGAGACTGCTCTTGAAAAGAAAAGAGAAAAATTACAGCTTATTCAAGTAAGAAAACAAAAAGAATAATTTTTTCTATCACTGTGTGGCTTCTTGCCGCAAACCTCTAAACCTTTCCGAGTCTTCATGTCTTTGTCAATAAGAAAAGAAAGTGAGATTGTGTATAATCCCTTACATGCCTCCCAGCTTGAGCAGTGTGGGGCTCCAGTTCGGGCCTCAAGGGTAAGCTGCCTTTCTCACTGATTGCTTCTATTCTCTGCCTCGATCATACTGTATTTTTTACATATTAGTTCCAGAGAGGAGGAACATCTGGCATACTGCAAAACAGCACTTATTTTTAGCTAGTGATAAGCTGCAGATGTTGGATTTAAAAAAAAAATATGTGCTTTACACAGTATCAGAGAATTTGTTCACTTCTCCTTTCTATTGCCAGACCCTCCTCCCCCTAAGACACTGTAAGCTCATATTTGGAGTTTTTCTTTTTTCAATTTTTTCTTGATGGACAATTCAGACAACACTGTCAGAAGTGAAGCCCTGAGAGAAATATCCAGATGGATGGGCTGATTTAGTTGGTTGAAATCTGCACTTATACAGGGATGAGAGGGTGGCAGGGGGCAAGGTGGGGTACCAACTGGGCAAAGTACCGCTTCAATAATTCCAAGAAACTCCATCATTTCTCCTTTGGTGTTGATCACTTCAAGTTGCAAGTGTTTGTTTACTTGTCTGTCATCCTAAGTAGACTATTAATGCCTTGAGGTCAAGAACTAGGTCTTATTCATCATGCCATTTGCATCACTAAGCACAATGCCTGTCACATGGCAGAATAGTTGGTTATGTTTGCTGAGTAATGACTGAATGGATGAATGAATGAATTTTATGAATAGATGGTTAAAGACTTTGTGGCATTACAGTTCTGCGAGGTTCCCAAGAGATCATTCAATATTATCAATAGGCCTGATTTTTCAATGGGAACTCTCTAGTTATTTTCAATAGCTATTTAATCTAGTCTGTTCCAAGTACTGTTCAAGACACTAAGGATATAGCAGTGAATTTGAAAGACTGGGTCCTTGCAGAAATCAGAGAATAACCATGTTAAAAATGAATTAATATTAATACTATATTTATTAACATAAATCATGCATGCTCAGTCATGTTCCACTCTTTGCAACACTATAGACTGTAGCCCATCAGACCTCTCTGTCCACGGGATTTCCCAGGCAAGAATACTGGAGTGGGTTATCATTTCCTCCTCCAAGGAATCTTTTGGACTCAGGGATTGAACCCATGTCTCTGACATCTCTTGCATTGGCAGGTGGATTATTTATCAATGTGCCACCTAGGAAGTCATTAACATAAATACGTAAAATGAATACACATGAAAAAAGGATGAAGAAGTATTGATTGGGTTTAAGAAAGTAATTATTCATAAAACAAGACTAGCTATATCTTGATAATTATCTCAGCTGGGTGATAGACACACAGAGTCCATAATTAAAAGTGAAAACAAAGTATTCAAAGAAAGCCAAAAATACATAAGTTCAAATAAAAGGGGAAGAATGTAAATAAATCTAGAAAACTGCAAGAAAAAGAGGATAAATACTTGGTCTAAAAATAAAGAACACTGAAATATGGGTAAATTCAGGTGTGAAGATACTTTATTATCTAAAATCTTGAAGGACATCCTGTGATTTTCCAAAGTAATGGCCATATCTCAAATGTTAAAAAGACCAAAGAAAGGATTGAATGAATCTAGTCAGATATAAGACAGAACATGGCATTTGGGTCAGAATCAATACAACACAACAGAGATTTGAGGGAACAAACAGAAAAAATAACTCCTTCTATTAATAGAGGCAATTATTACCTTGCAAGAAATGTATGCCCATTGTAATCATACCTTCTGATTTGCTAAGGAAATTTCAAAACCTAGATTTTATGTAAAATATCCATCATTTCAAATGTTGGTAAAAATTTACTGTCTACTATTATAAAACAAATCTTATGGTGAACAGTCTTGACTTCCAGTCTACACACTAAAAGTGGTCTGGGAATGATTATATGGCTTACTATGAGAATTTCAGCAATTTATTCTGAGGAATTTTCCATAGCATATTATCTGAAAGTTACCCTTTTGTCTATAAGAAAATGTTTTGGTTTGGCTAAAGTAGAAATGTCAGGCCCTTTGGGGTTTCTAAAGGAAATTTAGTTACTGATTGCTTGTGTGTGTGTGTGTGTGTGTGTGTGTGTACGAACATGTAGACAGAGAGAAGAGAGAAAAAGTAGTTTGGGTATGATACATATCTCTTCTGTAAATGCTTATTTGGTGAATTTCTGGATGTATTAAAAACTTCCTAAAATGAAGTATACTGTGTTCTTTATGATCTATGAGGGTCAAACATGGTTGAACTCTCATTGTGAGTTGTTATTCAAAGGTTTGCACTATGCTAAGTCAGTATGCTATCTAGATTGGTCATAACTTTCCTTTCAAGGAGTAAGCGTCTTTTAATTTCATGGCTGCAATCACCATCTGCAGTGATTTTGGAGCCCCCACAAAAATAAAGTCTGACACTGTTTCCACTGTTTCCCCATCTATTTCACGTGAAGTGATGGGACTGGATGCCATGATCTTAGTTTTCTGAATGTTGAGCTTTAAGCCAACTTTTTCACTCTCCTCTTTCACTTTCATCAAGAGGCTTTTTTAGTTTTTCTTCACTTTCTGCCATAAGGGTGGTGTCATCTGCATATATGAGGTTATTGATATTTCTCCTGGCAATCTTAATTCCAGCTTGTGCTTCTTCCATCCCAGTGTTTCTCATGATGTACTCTGCATATAAGTATCACTGCAGGTGGTGATTGCAGCCATGAAATTAAAAGATGCTTACTCCTTGGAAGGAAAGTTATGACCAACCTAGATAGCATATTAAAAAGCAGAGACATTACTTTGCCAACAAAGGTCTGTCTAGTCAAGGCTATGGTTTTTCCAGTGGTCATGTATGGATGTGAGAGTTGGACTGTGAAGAAAAAGCACCGAAAAATTGATGCTTTTGAACTGTGGTGTTGAAAACTCTTGAGAGTCCCTTGGACTGCAAGGAGATCCAATCAGCCCATCCTAAAGGAGATCAGTCCTGGGTGTTCATTGGAAGGACTGATGCTGAAGCTGAAACTCCAGTACTTTGACCACCTCATGCGAAGAGTTGACTCATTGGAAAAGACCCTGATGCTGGGAGGGATTGGGGGCAGGAGGAGAAGGGGACGACAGAGGATGAGATGGCTGGATGGCATCACTGACTCAATGGACATGAGTTTGAGTAAACTCCGGGAGTTGGTGATGGACAGGGAGGCCTGGCGTGCTGTGATTCATGGGGTCTCAAAGAGACAGACATGACTGAGTGACTGAACTGAACTGAACTGAATTGAAGTCAGTATGTGAAGGAAAGTATTTGCACAAAGGGTAGGGGCATGTGTTAGATGATATTTACTAAACTTGAAGTTCCATTAAAAATAAATAAGTTGTTCCTGCCACTCCCTTCTGGCCTGCAGGGTTTCTGCTGAAAACTCTGCTAATAACCTCACAGGGATTCCTTTGTATGTTATTTTCTGCTTTTCCCTTGCTGCTTTTAATATTCTTTCTTTGAATTTAATTTTTGTTAGTTTGATTGATGTGTATCTTGGTGTATTTCTCCTTGGGTTTGTCCTTAAGAGGACTCTCTGTGCTTCTGGGACTCGGTGGCAATTTCCTTTTCCATGTTAGGGAAGTTTTCAACGCTTATCTCTGCATATATTTTCTTAGACTTTTTCCCTTCTTCTTGGACCCCCATAATTCGAATGTTGGTGCATTTAATGTTGTCCCAGATTTAGCTAGTGAGAAGCTCCTGTGTAGCACAGCTCAGCTTGGTGCTTTGTAAGAACCTAGAGGGGTGGGATGGGGGCAGTGTGAGAGAGATCCAAGAGGGAGGGGATGTATGTATACTCATGGCTAATTCACTTCATTGTACAGCAAAAACTAACATAACATTGCAAAGCAACTAAAACCCCTTTAAAATAGAATAAAATTTAGAAAAAAAACAGGTAGGTATAAAACATAAATAAAATTTCAGGTAGTAATGAGTGCTGTTAAGAAGACTGAAGAAGATTATGATAATCGTTACCAGGCCCATGTCAGAACGGCACCTTTGTACTCTCTTGATGTCATGTATGCCTATATGCTTCACTTTGACCAATTAAATGTGAACAGAAATGACAGACATGGCTTCTGGTTAGAAGTTTAAGAGTCAAACTTCCATGATCCTGTCTTCCTGCCACCCTTACTGGGAGTGTGCATGCTCAGTTGCTCAGTCATGTCTAATTCTTGGAGACCCCAGGGACTGTAGCCCAGTCGGCTCCTCTGTCCATGGGATTCTCCAGGCAAAAACACTGGTACAGGTTGCCATTTCCTCCCCCAGGGTATCTTCCTGACACAGGGATCGAACCTGCGTCTCTTTCATCTCCTGCGTTGGCAGATGGACTCTTTACCACTGTGCCACACTTACTAGTGATGTGTAAATGGTGGATGATCTGTCAGCCTGGTTCCTGAAGTAAGAAAATATGAAACATAATGGATATTAGCTTGAGCAAGAACTAAACCATGGATGTGATAAGCCACTGGCCTTTAAATGTTGTTTTTTTCTGTACCTTGGCCAACGTTGAGAGATTTAGAGTGATAGGATACAGGGCAGGAACTAATGTAGGTGGGATGTTTGGGAGAGGAGAAAGAAAAGGAAGGTATTTCTGAGAAAATAACATCTGAGCATAATCTGAATGATAAGAAGGAGTGAGAATTTGAGGATCTGAGGGAGAGCTTTGCAGACAGAGAGATCATGAGCCACATCTGGGAGGAAGAGACAGACGTAGCTGGTTCAAGGAACAGAAGCAGGTCAGCACACCTGGGTACAGGTAAGCACAAGGAATAAGATGAATGTAGTTGGTGTCCAGATCAGTTAGAGCTTTTTTTTTTTTTTTATTAAAAAAAAATTTTTTTTTATTAGTTGGAGGCTAGTTACTTCACAACATTTCAGTGGGTTTTGTCATACATTGATATGAATCAGCCATAGATTTACACGTATTCCCCATCCCGATCCCCCCCTCCCACCTCCCTCTCCACCCGATTCCTCTGGGTCTTCCCAGTATACCAGGCCCGAGCACTTGTCTCATGCACCCCACCTGGGCTGGTGATCTGTTTCACCATAGATAGTATACATGCTGTTCTTTTGAAATATCCCACCCTCACATTCTCCCACAGAGTTCAAAAGTCTGTTCTGTATTTCTGTGTCTCTTTTTCTGTTTTGCATATAGGGTTATCGTTACCATCTTTCTAAATTCCATATATATGTGTTAGTATGCTGTAATGTTCTTTATCTTTCTGGCTTACTTCACTCTGTATAAGGGGCTCCAGTTTCATCCATCTCATTAGGACTGGTTCAAATGAATTCTTTTTAACGGCTGAGTAATATTCCATGGTGTATATGTACCACAGCTTCCTTATCCATTCATCTGCTGATGGGCATCTAGGTTGCTTCCATGTCCTGGCTATTATAAACAGTGCTGCGATGAACATTGGGGTGCACGTGTCTCTTTCAGATCTGGTTTCCTCAGTGTGTATGCCCAGAAGTGGGATTGCTGGGTCATATGGCAGTTCTATTTCCAGTTTTTAAGAAATCTCCACACTGTTTTCCATAGTGGCTGTACTAGTTTGCATTCCCACCAACAGTGTAAGAGGGTTCCCTTTTCTCCACACCCTCTCCAGCATTTATTGCTTGTAGACTTTTGGATAGCAGCCATCCTGACTGGCGTGTAATGGTACCTCATTGTGGTTTTGATTTGCATTTCTCTAATAATGAGTGATGTTGAGCATCTTTTCATGTGTTTGTTAGCCATCTGTATGTCTTCTTTGGAGAAATGTCTGTTTAGTTCTTTGGCCCATTTTTTGATTGGGTCATTTATTTTTCTGGAATTGAGCTGCAGGAGTTGCTTGTATATTTTTGAGATTAATCCTTTGTCTGTTTCTTCATTTGCTATTATTTTCTCCCAATCTGAGGGCTGTCTTTTCACCTTACTTATAGTTTCCTTTGTAGTGCAAAAGCTTTTAAGTTTCATTAGGTCCCATTTGTTTAGTTTTGCTTTTATTTCCAATATTCTGGGAGGTGGGTCATAGAGGATCTTGCTGTGATTTATGTCGGAGAGTGTTTTGCCTATGTTCTCCTCTAGGAGTTTTATAGTTTCTGGTCTTACATTTAGATCTTTAATCCATTTTGAGTTTATTTTTGTGTATGGTGTTAGAAAGTGTTCTAGTTTCATTCTTTTACAAGTGGTTGACCAGTTTTCCCAGCACCACTTGTTAAAGAGGTTGTCTTTTTTCCATTGTATATCCTTGCCTCCTTTGTCAAAGATAAGGTGTCCATAGGTTCGTGGATTTATCTCTGGGCTTTCTATTCTGTTCCATTGATCTATATTTCTGTCTTTGTGCCAGTACCATACTGTCTTGATGACTGTGGCTTTGTAGTAGAGTCTGAAGTCAGGCAGGTTGATTCCTCCAGTTCCATTCTTCTTTCTCAAGATTACTTTGGCTATTCGAGGTTTTTTGTATTTCCATACAAATTGTGAAATTATTTGTTCTAGTTCTGTGAAAAATACCGTTGGTAGCTTGATAGGGATTGCATTGAATCTATAGATTGCTTTGGGTAGAATAGCCATTTTGACAATATTGATTCTTCCAATCCATGAACACGGTATGTTTCTCCATCTGTTTGTGTCCTCTTTGATTTCTTTCATCAGTGTTTTATAGTTTTCTATGTATAGGTCTTTTGTTTCTTTAGGTAGATATACTCCTAAGTATTTTATTCTTTTTGTTGCAATGGTGAATGGTATTGTTTCCTTAATTTCTCTTTCTGTTTTTTCATTGTTAGTATATAGGAATGCAAGGGATTTCTGTGTGTTAATTTTATATCCTGCAACTTTACTATATTCATTGATTAGCTCTAGTAATTTTCTGGAAGAGTCTTTAGGGTTTTCTATGTAGAGGATCATGTCATCTGCAAACAGTGAGAGTTTCACTTCTTCTTTTCCTATCTGGATTCCTTTTACTTCTTTTTCTGCTCTGATTGCTGTGGCCAAAACTTCCAACACTATGTTGAATAGTAGTGGTGAGAGTGGGCACCCTTGTCTTGTTCCTGATTTCAGGGGAAATGCCTTCAATTTTTCACCATTGAGGGTGATGCTTGCTGTGGGTTTGTCATATATAGCTTTTATTATGTTGAGGTATGTTCCTTCTATTCCTGCTTTTTGGAGAGTTTTAATCATAAATGAGTGTTGAATTTTGTCAAAGGCTTTCTCTGCATCTATTGAGATAATCATATGGTTTTTATCTTTCAATTTGTTAATGTGGTGTATTACATTGATTGATTTGTGGATATTAAAGAATCCTTGCATTCCTGGGATAAAGCCCACTTGGTCATGGTGTATGATTTTTTAATATGTTGTTGGATTCTGTTTGCTAGAATTTTGTTAAGGATTTTTGCATCTATGTTCATCAGTGATATTGGCCTGTAGTTTTCTTTTTTTGTGGCATCTTTGTCTGGTTTTGGAATTAGGGTGATGGTGGCCTCATAGAATAAGTTTGGAAGCTTACCTTCATCTGCAATTTTCTGGAAGAGTTTGAGTAAGATAGGTGTTAGCTCTTCTCTAAATTTTTGGTAGAATTCAGCTGTGAAGCCATCTGGTCCTGGGCTTTTGTTTGCTGGAAGATTTTTGATGACAGTTTCGATTTCCTTGCTTGTGATGGGTCTGTTAAGATCTTCTATTTCTTCCTGGTTCAGTTTTGGAAAGTTATACTTTTCTAAGAATTTGTCCATTTCATCCAAGTTGTCCATTTTATTGGCATAGAGCTGCTGGTAGTAGTCTCTTATGATCCTTTGTATTTCAGTGTTGTCTGTTGTGATCTCTCCATTTTCATTTCTAATTTTGTTAATTTGGTTCTTCACACAGACTAAAAGTGAAGGGCTGGAAAAAAATATTTCATGCAAATGGAGACCAAAAGAAAGCAGGAGTCGCAATACTCATATCAGATAAAATAGACTTTCAAATAAAGGATGTGAAAAGAGACAAAGAAGGACACTACATAATGATCAAAGGATCAATCAAAGAAGAAGATATAACAATTATAAATATATATGCACCCAACATAGGAGCACCGCAATATGTACGGCAAACACTAACGAGTATGAAAGAGGAAATTAATAGTAACACAATAATAGTGGGAGAATTTAATACCCCACTCACAACTATGGATAGATCAACTAAACAGAAAATTAACAAGGAAACACAAACCTTAAATGACACAATGGACCAGCTAGACCTAATTGATATCTATAGGACATTTCACCCCAAAACAATCAACTTCACCTTTTTCTCAAGTGCACACGGAACCTTCTCCAGAATAGATCACATCCTGGGCCATAAATCTGGTCTTGGAAAATTCAAAAAAATTGAAGTCATTCCAGTCATCTTTTCTGACCACAGTGCAGTAAGATTAGATCTCAATTCCAGGAAAAAAATTGTTAAAACTTCAAACATATGGAGGCTAAATAACACGCTTCTGAATAACCAACAAATCATAGAAGAAATCAAAAAAGAAATCAAAATATGTATAGAAATGAATGAAAATGAAAACACAATAACCCAAAACCTATGGGACACTGTAAAAGCAGTGCTAAGGGGAAGGTTCATAGCATTACAGGCTTACATCAAGAAACAAGAAAAAAGCCAAATAAATAACCTTACTCTACACCTAAAGCAATTAGAGAAGGAAGAAATGAAGAACCCCAGGGTTAGCAGAAGGAAAGAAATCTTAAAAATCAGGGCAGAAATAAATGCAAAAGAAACTAAGGAGACCATAGCAAAAATCAACAAAGCTAAAAGCTGGTTTTTTGAAAAAATAAACAAAATTGACAAACCATTAGCAAGACTCATTAAGAAACAAAGAGAGAAAATATTGAAGTCTATTTTCAAAAGCAAATTACTTTTAAGTGGATGGGTTCTGTTCTCAGCTCAGATGTATCACCCAACGAATCTCCACTATAGATACATAGATAGATATAAAGGAAATATAAAAAGTAAAAAAAAGCAGTACTTAGAACTTTTATATTCTAAAGATATTTGTCTTATTTTATTTATCGGGGCACATTTGGGAAATACATAGAGATTTTTGGTTCTTTCTCTTTTACTTCTTTGTAGGCATTGTCTTTGACCAAAGAAAATAAATACATGAAATCTGGAGTTTGGAAAACTGGGTTTTCTAGTCTTAATTCCTCACCAGCATTTTCATCTTGACACTCGGTTTCTTTACCAATGTTGCCCAGTCACTAAGTTGAGTCCATCTCTTTTTCGACCATGTGGACTGTAGCCCGCCAGGCTCCTCTGGTACCTGGGATTTCCCAGGCAAGAATACTGCAGTGGGTTGCCATTCTCTTCTCCAGGGGGTCTTCGCAACCCAGGGGTTGAACCCACATCTTCTGCATTGCAAGCAGATTCTTTACCATCTGAGCCACCAGGGACCTAAAATGCCTGATGGGGTTAGTGTGATACTGGATCTTGAGACACATTTCTGACACACAAGTGGTCACACTTCCTTTTTTCAGAAGACCACAAAAACATCTCAGTGTTCTAGAGCACAACCACCACTATCTCTGGTGGCTGGTCTCATTCATGATGACTGAATTAGGGTCTTTATTTTTAAAGACCTGCCCATAACAGCATCTGAGGTAAGCGTAGGTAGCTCCTTTTTACACTTTATGAAGCTAAAACTTTCTTTGGAATCTGACATCTGTCAGAAGTTTTGGGTAGGGACTTCACTGGTGGTCCAGTGGTTAAGAATCTGCCTGGCAATACAGGGGACGTGGGTTCAATCCCTGGTCCAGGAAGATCCCATATACCGCAGAGCAACCAAGTCCATCTGGCACAACTACTGAGGCCCAAGAGCTGCAGCTAGAGAGTCTGTGTGCTGCAAAGTAAGATCCTGCATGATGCAACCAAGACCCAACTCAGCCAAATAAATAAATAGAGAAGCTTTGGTAATAAAAGGTCAATGGCCAACTAGGTATCAGGTGATATACTGGGTTCTGGCATACAAAAATAAAAATGTGGTCATAATTCTCAAATGATAATGAGAATATCTCTTATCAGATGTCAGCATTTATTAAGTCCTTACTATGTGCCAGGAACTGTGTCAACTGCCGTACCTTTAGGATCTCATTTCATCATCTTTTTATTTCATTTCATCTTCTTAATGATGACACAGAGCTTGCACGATCATCTTTATTTCATCCATGAGGAAATAAGGCATAGAGACGCTAGCTTGATTGAGTTCATACCTGGTAAGTAGGGAGCTGTGACTTGGACCCCTTGCTTTGCCTGCGTGCCTGAGTGCTAAGTCTCTTCAGCTGTGTCCAATTCTGTGAGACCCCATGGACTATAGCCTGCCAGCCTCCTCTGCCCATGGGCTTCTCCAGGCAAGAATATTGGAGTGGGTTGCCATTCCCTTGTCCAGAGGATCTTCCTGACCCAAGAACTGAACCCATGTCTCTTGGGTCTCCTGCATTGGCATGCAGGTTCTTTACCACCAGCACCATCTGGGAAGCCCCCTCCTCCCCAGATTGCCTAGTTGCCTCTCAACTGAAGGAGTTCTCAGTAAGTACTTGGCATGTGGTTGGGTGAATTCCCAAAATCTGTTGGCTCTCTGCCCTGGGACGCTCAGCAACCTTGGCGTTTTCCTGGCTCCAAAGCATAATTCATGCTTCTTTGCTACTAGAAAACCCTGTAGTTTATCTAAGTCTGCCTCCAGAATAAAGAAATGAAAGAAAAGTGTTAGATGTGCCAATTCATTAAGACAGTGCCGTGTGGTTGCCAATAAGGGCAGTTAGACATGCTGACAGCTGATATCTGCCAAGCATGAGGGCCAGGTCCCAATGTTTAAGTTTGGGCAGTAGTTTATTATCTGGCTAGGTCAGTCTCTTCCTTGGTCTGTGACACAGAGGCCAGTCCAACAGCAGGTCTGGACATCAAATGATAGCATGTGACTCTTTCTCTCTAGTCTACCAGGGAATAAGAATAAAGTACAACGGAATTATGAGAGTGCCCATACTGGATATTTAGGTGTTTGGGATTAGGATATTAATCAAGCTGATTTTGTCACTCATCAAACTGCTCTCTTAAAAAGTAAATGTGCTCTTCTGCCCATTTTTTGATAGCGTTGTTTGTTTCTTTTTGATATTGAGCTGTCATATAGAGTGAAGTCAAAAAGAGAAAAACAAATTTCATATATTAATGCATATATATATATATATGGAATCTAGAAAAATTGTATAGATCTTACTTGCAAAACAGAAATAGAGACATTTATGTAGAGAACAAATATATGGACACCAAGAGGGAAAGGGCATGCAAGGAGGAATTGGGAGATTGGGACTGATACATAGATACTATTGACACTATGTGTAAAATGAATAACTAATGAGAACCTACTGTATAGACCAGGGAAGTCCACCCAGTGCTCTGTGGTGATCTGAAAGTGAAGGAAGTCCAAAAGAGAGGGGGTGTGTATGTGTGTGGCTGATTCAGTTTGCTGTGCAGTAGAAACAAACATACTATAAAGCAACTGTACTCCAATAAAAATTTAATTACAAATATAAATGTATTGGTTTCTGTCTCTTCCTTCATATATTCACTTCTAGCTCTCAAAATATTTGCTTCCTTCTAAAACAGCATGATCATTAGCTTAAAAACTTTTGGAGGTCCTTCGTCAAGAATTCCCCAGATAAACAGTAAACTTCTTCATGTGGAATTCAAGCGGTGTTCACAGAGGACCCCAGTTTCAGTTCTTATGACTGACTCTGCCTGTTTGTTTCTCAGATTACTTGGTTGTCCCCATATGTGGCACACACTTTCATATAGTTGTGGCTTCAACCTTTTTTTTCCCCTCTGCATCGAACACATGTGTTCAGGACTCTGGAAAGACTGAATTACCCACATTCTTGGCATCTCTCATGGCCCCTTAGTTTTCTTCTTTTGACGTTCATGTGTGTGTGTCTTTAACTCATGGGCCACATCTTTTGATGTCTCTATCTAGAGCACCTAGTATTGTGCCTGGAAGAGAAGCTGCTAAATAAATATCAGAGAAAAGGCTTGGTCTCCTTGTGGGTCTGAGTGTCTGTCTGTTTCGATGCCCCTCACTTTTACCACTGCTCCCCAGGAAGTAAGCTTCCCTGATGGTTCAGATGATGAAGAATCCACTTGCAATGTGGGAGACCTGGGTTCCATCCCTGGGTTGGGAAGATCCCCTGGAAAAAGCATGGCAACTCATTCCGGTATCCTTGCCTCGAGAATCCCCATGGACAGAGGAGCCTGGCCGGCTACAGTCCATGGGGTTGCAAAGAGTCAGACACGATTGAGCAGCTGAGCACACGGCAGACCCAGTAAGCCAGCTTTCTCTCCTCTCTGTATCCCATGGACTCTGTGCTGTTTCTTTCTTATTTAGCTGGATTAGCACTCAGTCTTCCCTCTGATTGGGTAAATTTTTCTTTGTGTCTCTTATAAGCTAAAGTGTTTGGTGCACTTAGCTAATATCTCAGGGTCCAGAAGAAGCGTGGATGCTTTTTTAAAAATAATTAAGGGTTTTTTAAAGTTTTTATTAAATTTGTTACATTATTGTTCCTGTTTCACGTTTTGGTCTTCTGGCCCCGAGGCATATGCTTAGCTCCTCTGCCAGGGATCAAACCAGCACCCCCTGCATTGGAAGGCAAAGTCTTAACCACTGGACTACCAGGGATGTCCCTAGGTGTTTTTTCAAAAAGCCTTCTTTAGGAATATTTTCTTTGAAAACAACTAGAAAAACCAACCAGAAGAGAGAACTGAATTTTCAATTCTTTTTTGGGCTATTGACAAGTTAACTTATTATCAACTAGCCAGTCAATGCTGTCCGGCCACAGCTCATGTTTGGAAGATGGGCCTGTCTGAGATACGTTAGTTGAAATGACTCCTGTCAAGAAATGATTGGTGCAATATCCTCATTTTGCAAAAACGTAGATAAAAAGAAGTGAGGCTTGTGAGAAGCCATACAGCTTTGAAGGAGGGTGGATTCAGAGACTATGTACGCATGTAACTCCAATTAAAAATGCCATAACTCATTCAACATTGAAAACGATATTATAAATATTCTGTGTCAAGACTATACCAGGTATTGTGGAATCACTGATGAATAGCATCATGTTCTGGCCATCATGGAGTTCACTGCTTAGTTGGCAAGCTCATCAGGGAAACCAACCAATTATAACACAGTGTGATACATTCCACCACAGATGCTGTCCAGAAGTGGGGAAGACTTTGCACTGAAGCATATCTAATGTAACTTCTAGATGCTCATTACAGATTTTCAATAAGTCCTTCTGGCTGCTGTCTTCAATGGAAACCATCAGATGGCATAGTCTTCCTGCCTAGATCTTCTGCAAACTCCTAAATTTGAGGATAAGCCTTTTTGCCATGAAGTTATTTTGAGAAATTTAACAAGCAGAAAACACCCTGGGATCCTCTAGTAAGCTCTAACCATACAGACTGTTTGAGACACTCTGGGGACTGAGAATTTGAGGGTGATTTCAGTCTGCACATGGAAGCTGTATCATTTCTCCCTAGTGGTCTTAAACATTTGGGCTGTGTTGCCTTGAGGTACAGAGTCCCATGAATCCACGAAAGCATGAAATATTTCACATGACCTGCAATTCCCTCTTCCACTCAATTTCAGCCAAAATATCTTCTTTCTTCTCCATCAGTCAGGACTGGTCTCTCCTCCCTGCTTCCTAAGCTGCTCTTCATTGTGACCAGAGGGGAGAAAATGTAGTTGTTTATTACTTTGCCCTACTTTTTCTGCTCCCCCTTTGCTGGAGAGGAATTCTATGTGCCCATTGAGCTTCTGAGACCCACACAGTCCAATCCCTTGTTCACACGTGCCTGTTTCACAGTCCTGTCACATTATTCTGTGATTTGCCACTAACGCAGATGCTACCAGTGGTCTAATAATTCCAGGGTCCACTGCTAGAAACTGATCAGTGGAGCCTGAGTTGACGGCAATCAAGTACCACATACAGCAAGCCCTGCCTTGTTGAATATTTATTTTTTAAGTGTATAGACTTGGTTGCTGGTCCATGAAATTTTAAAAATACAGAAAAGAATGTGGAAACACAATAATATATATTCCTAGCAGCCAGAGTAAACTAATATTCACATTTGGCTCATGGGCTTCCAGTCATTTTTCTATGCTTACTATTACCTTCTAAAGTTTGCAAGTAAAATATGTGCAGGTTATATTTACCCTTTTCAAAAACATCTAGAGCATTTTTATTAGAACTTCAAGTCCCAACTGACCTGTGTCTCTACCCACTGCTTCCCCGAAACCCACATATATGCCTTGAAAGATAGCCCTATTTTCAAAAAAATTTTTTTTATTGTGGTAGAAGTCACATCATATAAAACATACTATTTTAACCATATTTAACTGTACAGTTCAGTGGCACTAAGGACATTCACATTGTTGTGCAACTCTCACCATCATAGATCTCCCAAATTTTTCACCTTTCTAAACTGACACTTAAACTGATGGCGTTGCCGACTGGATGGACATGAGTTTGAGCAAACCCTGGGAGTTGGTGATGGACAGGGAGGCCTGGCATGCTGCAGTCCATGGGGTCGCATGGAGTCAGACACGACTGAGGGACTGAACTTACTGACTGGAACTGACACTGCCCCCACTAAACACTAACTCCCCATTCTCCTTCCCCACTCAAAGCAACCCAGATAAGGAAGAGTGGGAAAGCCATAAAAATCCAGGTCTTTCTGATTGCAAAGTCCCTGTCCTTTCCCAGGCATGCTGCAGGAGGAGCGGGGGCCTCAGCCATGGGGTATCACCGATTACCACTTGCTGCCCACTCCCCACTCCTGGAAGACTACCCTGATTGAAGAATCTGAAGAATAACAACGGCTCAGCAGCATTTTTCTCAGCTGGTTTTCTGACTTGGCTCTGGTCTTTAATTATGCGACACAAGCATGCTCTGAATGGAGACTTTTAGGCTTCTGTTGAAGATGTGTCTTTGTTTAGCCTCATAAAACCTCCAAATGTTTCAGGCAAGTGTTGTCGATTCCTCTCTTCCTCCTCCTCAGTCCTGTGTGATTTTCACAGGAAGTCTTCTATTTACTGCCCTGAAGGGTACCCCACATTTATTTTCTGGTTGTCAAGGATTTATTTGGCTTTCACTCTCTGAACCACACACACCCACAGAGAGGCACCCCAGAGTCTTAGCAAAGGATTTTGTACCAAATCCCTTAATTCTGACATACGTTATTTAACTCTATTCCTAAAGACTTTTGCCTTTAAATTGCAGTGTCGCTGTGCTGTTTTGTCTCTGCAGATGGCAAATAGGCCATCTCCCAGCATCTGGAGCTGGCACTGCAGATATTTTTGGCTTGAAAGTTCAATGAGAGGGAAAAGGAAGAGGAATTCAATTTCTCTCGGTCATTGTCTTTCTCGTCCTTCTGTATATGTTCCTCTTTAATTCTTCTTTCCTCTCTGACTTGGTTCAGTGTATCAAGTCTCTATCTCCATGGGTTTGAAATCTGTGCTGTCCCTGAGTTGCAGCTTTCTGGTAATTATTCAGAAACAAGAGACCCAAACAGAGAGAGGGAGAGGCTTTGTGAGTACAATCATTTGAGAAAACAAATATCTCATGATGACATATTTTGCTCGTTCCAAATTGGTATGGAGTTAGTTTACTCATCGGAAATGCTAAAAGACAAATGGGGCTTCATAAAGATGAATGTGGAGTTTGCATACTTACAAACAGGCTTGTACGCCTTCAGGCTGTGAGGGCACATAATTCCCGCCTACTCATTACAATGTAAATTGTCCCCGAAAATTGTCCTTTCATAAGAGCATGTAAAATGAGCTGTTAATTGATGGGATGTGGGGGGAGGGTTGATTAGAAAGGCTTGAATTCTATTATAAAGAATGTATAAGGGGCCTTAGAGATACTCTAACCTGAGAATCGTTTTATAGATGAAAACAGAGCACGACTGACTTGACCAAATTCCTACCAGCTAATGAGAGGCATACAGGCTTCCCAGGTGGCTCAGCGGTAAAGAATCCACCTGCCAATGCAGGAGACTGGGGTTCGATCCCTTGGTCGGGAAGATCTCCTGGAGAAGGAAATGGTAACCTACTCCAGTATTCTTGCCTGGGAAATCCCATGGTCAGAAAAGCCTGGTGAGCTATAGTCCATGGGGTCACAAAAAAATCGGACGTGACTTAGCAGCTAAAAAACAACAAAATGAGTGGTGTAGTGTTTGCTAAAACCCAGCTGATGATTCATTTAATTCTTCTGTGTTGGTGAGCTGAAATACAAGTGAACGATACCCAGAACTTCTGTTTGATTTTTTTTTTAAGAATTGGGACCTAATACATATTTAAGAGAAAAGAAAGATTCAAGTGACTTTAGACCCCAAATATATGTAAGACAGTTCTTGTCTACTGGTGCCAAGTTACATTTCATGGAGCATTCAGCATCCTTATGGGGTGCCTGAGACCATAGTCAGGAGAGGGAGTGTGTAAAGTGGCTGGAACTCTAGCAGATCTCCCCCTACACTCCCTCCCACTCCCACTACATCCACTGTTAAATTAGAGCAGCTCAGCTTTTGTCATTTTACACTTTCCCCTCCAGTATTCTTGGGCTTCCCTTGAGGCTCAGCTGGTAAAGAATCCACCTGCAAGGTGGGAGACCTGGGTTTGATCCCTGGGTTGGGAAGACCCCCTGAAGAAGGGAAAGACTATCCACTCCAGTATCCTGGCCTGGAGAATTCCATGGACTATATAGTCCATGAAGTCACAAAGCGTCGGACACGACTGAGTGACTTTTGCTTTCCTAAGACTTTAGTTTTCAAAATGTGTTCAGCAACCAGAGAACATTAAGAATTGCTGACTGAGTTCCACCAGCCCATTTGCAGATGAGCAGAAAAAAGAAATAATTTTTCTCAAAGTCACTAATTGAGTCAGGGGCAAAGTGTGAATGAGATCACCGGTCTCCAAACTCCTCCTCATCCAGTGGATTTTCATTTAATCAGGCTGCTGCAGAGAAATGATGTGATGAGGGCTGAGGAGTAGAGGAAGAGATGTAAACTCAACACCACGAAGCTTGCCTTCTCTGGCCTGATGCCAGCTGCAAGGTAAATCAAGAATGCCAATCAAATGAAAAAGAAAACAAGTTTTAGCCGACTCATACAAGGATGGATTTAAAAGTTAATAAAAGGCTATAGGGATACATTCTCCTTGACTCACACCAAGAGGGAAGACAAGTAAGTCCTAAAGGAGAAAAGCAGACTTGGATTCAACCTAGAATGCATCAGATCACAAAGCGGCTACGAATGGGGTATATCTGGTGCCATGGAGCAGAAAGAATGCAGAATTAAGAGTACTTGACAGCAATGATCAAGTAAGTGTCAGGTGATGGCCAGGGGGCTGATAAAAATGGCTGATGAAAGCCAGAGAGGGTACAAGGAGAGAAACTGGCTGGCACAGGGCTGGGTTTCTGAATGGTCAGCTTTGGGCCAATTTCCTTAAGCTTATGGGCATACAGAAACCTATTCCTCAGGAACTGTCTAAACGATGAATGCCACTGGAGCTGATCGGTTCACAAATTTGGGGGCCACATTACCTCTCATCTTTGAACCATCAGTCTCATACGGACAGCCTGCTATTCTCTACTTTGGCACCTCCTTCAGTTCCCTGGCGGCTCAGAGGTTAAAGTGTCTGCCTGCAATGCTGGAGACCTGGGTTTGATCCCTGGGTCGGGAAGATCCCCTGGAGAAGGAAATGGCAACCTACTCCAGTATTCTTGCCTGGAGAATCCCATGGACAGAGGAGCCTGGTGGGCTACAGTCCACAGGGTCGCAAAGAGTTGGACACGACTGAGCGATTTCACTTCAGTTCAGTTCAGTTCAGTTGAGTTGCTCAGTTGTGTCTGATTCTTTGCTACCCCATGAACTGCAGGTCACCAGGCTTCTCTGTCCATCACCAACTCCCGGAGTCCACCCAAACCCATTTCCACTGAGTCGGTGATGCCATCCAACCATCTCATCCTCTGTCATCCCCTTCTCATCCTGCCCTCAGTCTTTCCCGGCATCAGAGTCTTTTCCAATGAGTCAACTCTTCGCATCAGGTGGCCAAAGTACTGGAGTTTCAGCTTCAACATCAGTCCTTCCAATGAACACCCAGGACTGATCTCCTTTAGGATGGACTAGTTGGATCTCCTTGCAGTCCAAGGGACTCTCAAGAGTCTTCTCCAACACCACAGTTCAAAAGCATCAATTCTTTGGCGCTCAACTCTCTTTATAGTCCAACTCTCACATCTATACATGACCACTGGCAAAACCATAGCCTCGACTAGACGGACCTTTGTTGACAAAATGTTGTCTCTGCTTTTTAATATGCTGTCTAGGTTAGTCATAACTTTCCTTCCAAGGAGCAAGCGTCTTTTAATTTCATGGCTGCAATCACCATCTGCAGTGATTTTGGAGCCCAGAAAAATAAAGTCAGCCACTGTTTCCCCATCTTTTTGCCATGAAATGATGGGACCAGATGCCATGATCTTAGTTTTCTGAATGTTGAGCTTTAAGCCAACTTTTTCACTCTCCTCTTTCACTTTCATTAAGAGGCTCTTTAGTTCTTCTTCACTTTCTGCCATCAGGGTGGTGTCATCTGCGTATCTGAGGTTATTAATATTTCTCCCAGCAATCTTGATTCCAGCTTGTGCTTCCTCCATCCCAGCATTTCTCATGATGTACTCTGCATATAAGTTAAATAAGTAGGGTGACAATATACAACCTTGACGTACTCCTTTTCCTATTTGGAACCAGTCTGTTGTTCCATGTCCAGTTCTAACTGTTGTTTCCTGACCTGCATACAGGTTTCTCAAGAAGCAGGTCAGGTGGTCTGGTATTTCCATCTCATTCAGAATTTTCCACAGTTTATTGTAATTTCCAGCCCTGTACAATTGACACCATAATTGCAGAGCCTTTGGCTTTTAAAAAATTGAACTTCAAGATAGCACTGCCTAGACTTCCTCAGGGCAAGAGGTTCCTCATCCGAATGTGGAACCAAAATGAATCAGGAGAAGGAGCACGGTTCTTCAGCTTGAGGTGAGGGGTTTGGGGTGAACACTTGTTTTGCATTCTTAAAAGAAAACAGAGGGCCTTGGCAAATGTGCAGTGCTTTTAAATCTGACCTAAGACATTGCCAGGGTATGCATCATGCTTTTCATTCTTCACTCCTGTCTTTATTAGAATTATGTATCAGTACCCTGGGCCACGTGAGTTTGCAGTATCCAGTGGCCAGAGTAGTTAAAACCATGGATGTTAGACTTAGCCATGTGACTTGACTTGACTGTTACAGACTTGCAAGAATCAGGCCTTAAATATGTTTGTATTAAATACACTGCATGAAACACTTTAGTTTATTGCGTTTTTGCCATTTGTGATCAGAGCAAACTCTGAGTAGCTACTTGTTCAAGGAGAATGGAGAACAAAGTGACCTGAACCCAAACTGCAGCCTGATGCAAGCCCAGCTGAACCTAAATGAGAACAGCAGAATCCAAGCCAACCCACAGATCTGGCAGCAAGAAAAATCAGGTGCTATTAGCCACTGAGTTTTCATTTTTCTTTGTTGTACCTCGTATTGTTGACTGATACGGGTACTATTCAGTCAAAGGCACTGTGTCATCAGAGACAGAACAGAGGTTAGGAGCTTAGCTCTGGAGTCAGAATGTTGGCATTTCCATTCTGACTCTTATTTATGAGCAATGGAAACTTGAGAAAATTAGCTGACTACTCTCTGAAGGTTCCTTTCCCAGGAAAGTGTGGATGATGAGTGAGTGCTAAGTCACTTCAGTCGTGTCCAGCTTTGTGCAACCCCTATGGACTGTATCTCACTAGGCTCCTCTGTCTGTGGGATTCTCCAGGCAAGAATACTGGAGTGGATTGCCATGCCCTCCTCCAGGGGGTCTTCCCGACCCGACCCAGGGGTCAAACCCAAGTCTCTTACATCTTCTGAATTGGTAGGCAGGTTCTTTACCACTAGTACCACCTGGGAAGCCCTTATGATGAGTGCCGTTACACAGTTGATCCTCATCATTCCCATATTCTGTATATATAAATTCACCTCCTTGCTAAAGTTGATTTGTAACCTCCAAATTCATATTCACGGTGTTTTTGTCATCCTCCACGGACATGCACAGGGTGGTGAAAAGTTTGAGTCACCCGATGTTCATGCTCCCAGCTGAGGTTGATCAAGGCAAAGCTTCCCCTTCTTGTTTTAGAGCTCCTGCTGTAAGCAAATGTCATCTTTGGTCTAGTCTGTGCCACGATTTTGCAATTTTGTGCTTTTTGTTGGTGACCACACAGTTTAAAAGTGCCCCCCAGAGTCTAGTCCTGGTACCCCAGCTGTTGTTCTGAATTCAAGAATTCTGTGAAGTGCCTCTTGGAAAAATCAAGTGTGTTAGATAAGCTTCATTCAAGGCAGAAGTCATTGTGCTATTGACTGTGAGTTCAGTGTTAATGGACCAACACATACATTACATGAAATCTCTCTGAACAAGAAACACACATAAAACAAGGTATAAAATCCTGCTGCTTTGATTGCAGGATGTATAGCTAGACTGATGGACTCTTGAATTCCTTTCCAGCTCCCAAACCCTATGTTCTTCATCGTCCTTGAGTGGGAGAACAAGACAAGTGTTTTCTGTGAACCCTCTGCTCCCAGCTGAGAAGTCACATCTCCAAGACATGTTCAGTGGCTCTGTTCCTCTTCTGGATCTCTGAGATGATTGTAATATTGTGCATGCACTCCATGGTGATCATTTTCTTAAGTTTATTTTTTAATTGGAGGAAAACCGCTTGACAATGTTGTGATGGTTTCTGCCATACAACAACACAAATCAGCCATAATTATACATACGTCACCTCCCTCTTGGGCCTCCCTCCCCTTGTGATGATCATTTTTGCAATTATACTATTAACATCTATTTTGCCTGCTGCACAGTGAGTTTCACTGTTGAATATGCAGCATCCTGCATAGAGTTCACTATGTTGAAAATGTGATTTAAATACTGGTTAAAAAAAATTAACTCCTTAAAACTTTATACATTAAGTTTAAATTTTCTTTAAAACATGAGAGAATTGATTTTGATTGTGGTAAGGGTCAACGGTGTATTTCAGGATTCATGTAGTTTGATATTATATCTTTCACTGTAGGGAAGAGAAAGAAGAAAGCATAAACAGGTCCATTTCCACTCCATCTTTGGAATACAGACTTGAAAGGAAGGTAATACAAATCTTCATGATATTTGAGCATGTCAAGGAAAAATAGTATATTAAAACATTTCAAATCAAACATTTGAATTAGCTGTACCTAAGAAAGCCTTTCTGTTTCTATTATGTTTTGCAATTTAAACAAAATTGCTATTTTAAAACTCTAATATGTTTACTTTAAAGTGTGACATATTTGTGGTGACCTTTTTCAGAGAGAAGTATTGAACTCTGTTTGGAATATATCCAATTATCTCGAATCTTATTTTCAATACCAGCATCTCAGTTTCCATGCTGAAGTAAAAAAGAAAAAAAAAAAACACCTCTTGGTATCTTGACATCAAGAAAATACACTGACTTTTTGTCTCTCTGAGAATCAAGAATCCAATTAAACTAAGCAATTTCAAATGACTTAATTAAAGAACATTTTAAAATTGGGTAATGAAATAGGCTGATAGACCTGAATAGGTTAGAATATTGAGTTGAAAAGATAATAATGTGCCAGCCTCTATTTCCGATGGATTTTCTGAAGTTTAATAAGCCCTGCTTTTCTCTTTCTGTGTCTAACAAAGTCATAGCTTACCAAATGAGGGGATCTTGTGTTCAAATTATGTTGATTTTATAGATAAAATCATATTGCTCTGGTACCATAACATGTCATCTAGAATTCCTCTCCTTATTTGACAGATGAGGCATTAAACTCTGGTCTGGAAGGACCCCTTTACACAAAGCTCCAGAGGGTTGATGGCGCTGCTGAAACTCAAAGCCAACTGGGTGGGACTTCCCCAGTGGTCCAGTGGTTAAGAATCTACCTTCCAACGCAGGGGACGCAGGTTCGATCTCTGGTTAGGGAACCAAGATCCCACATGCTGGGGGGCAACTAAGACTGTATGCCACAGCTCCTGAGCCCATGGGCCACAACTAGAGAAGCCTGTGCACCACAGTGAAGACCCAGCACAACCAAAATCAAGCAGCAAATGTAAATAAATATATTCCTACTTTTTACAAGGCCAGCTGGGCTAATTCTCAGTTGAGTATTCAGTACTTTCCAGTTTGCTCATTCATCTATGTTTTTGGTTTTGAGGATGTGGAGAAAGGAAGGAAGGGAAGAAAGATGGCTGAAAAGTTACCTTTCTTTCCAGGATGATTCCCTTGCATCCTTTTTTACATACCTGAGATCATATTTTATTTGTCATATTTCAGCCCACTTTTTAACTCAATATGATGACAAAAGCACTTTTCATGTTGCTTATAAAATCTTTATACACATGCTATTTTTAGTAGCTAAATACTGTTTTGTTGAATGCATGTGCCATTACTTACTCACTTAAACCATGTGACACTGCTGTTTTTAATAGCACAAACGTGATCAATAGTGGTTGAGATGGTGAAGTAGGAAGACCCTAAGCTCACGTCCTGCTGAGGGCACACCAAAATTACAGCTCTTTACAGAGCAGTTATGTATGCAAACAATCTGGAGACTAACAGAAAAGATTCTCCCAAAACTTAAGATATAAAGAAGGAACCACAATAAGATGGGTGAGAGGGGTGGAGATATGGTATAGTCAGGACCCACAGTCCCAGGTAGGTGATCCTCAAATGGGGTGATAATCACAATTGCTCTCAAAGAAGCAAATGGTACAAACCCACTTCTGGGTAATTTTCTGAAGAAAACAAAAACAGTAATTCAAAAATATATATGTACTCCAGTGTTCATTGCAGCATTATTTAAAATAGCCAAGATATGGAAGTAACATAGTCATCCATCAACAGACAAATGGGTAAAGAGTGTTGGATACACAAACAGTGGGATAATCCTCAACCATAAAAAACCAAAACCTTGCCATTTGTGATAACATGGAATGAATCTAGAGGGTGCTATGCTAAATGAGATGTCAGACAGAGAAGAGATAAGATCGCATGATCTCACTTGTATGTAGAATCTGAAAAACAAAATAAACAAAAAACAAAAGAAAAACACTTAAATAAAGAAAATAAGAAAATAAATGACCGGTTGCCGAAAGAGAGGAAATTGGATAGGGCCAAATAGGAGAAGGGGATTAAGAGGTACAAACCTCCATTCATACAACAAATAAATCAGTAGGATGCAATATACAGTGTGAGGAATATAGTCAATAGTATGGTAATTACTTTGTGTGAGGACACAGGGTTACTAGACTTGTGGTGATGATTCACAACGTGTAACAATGTCCATCATTAGGGAGTCCACTTGAAACTATCATAATATTGTACATCAACTATTTTTAAAACACTATTATTAACAATGCCATATTTTTCAATCTGTAGCTATCCACTCTATGTTATAAAACTTGCTTAGGTTTATAAGTTAGCTGCAATGGATGATTTGAGGGAATGCTGACATTTAATTCCCTGGTAGCTCAGATGGTAAAGAATCTGCCTGCAATGCAGGAGATCCAGGTTCGATCCCTGGGTTAAGAAGATCCCCTGGAGAAGGGAATGGCTACCCACTCCAGGATTCTGTCCTGGAGAACTTCAGGGACGGAGAAGCCTGAAGCGCTATAGTCCATGGGGTCACAAAAAGTCAGACACAACTGAATGACTAACACTTCTTAACTTGACATTTAATTCACTCAGCTCTGCCACAAACATTACAAGCTTATACCAGAGGTATTACCAGCCACTTCCCCTAATAAACAGAAAATCTGTAGCCAGAACCTCCAGAAAGATTGGTAGGAATATGTTGTAGTTCCTCTTCTTTACCTAGTCTTTGTTTTTTTTTTTTAAACTAAATTAACATTTTTATTTAACAGATAATTGATGATTACTTCCTAATATAATGGCCACTGATTGTTGTTCTGTTAAAAACAAAAATAACAAAAAATGGTAATTTCAATAGTTACAATGCTTATGATATATCTGATTGTTGATTAGCAAATGTATTTTGTAATATGGGTCAGAAAAAAATCCAGCAAAATTTATTAATTTTTTGAGAAAATATTTCAGTGATTTTATTAACTTCTATTGCATAATTAACTACATATATTAGATTATTAAAGTCTATTGAACACAGATTTATAAAAACCTAAGTAACATTGTGATCATTTCTTTCATGTGTAGAAAATCTTTGCTTATTCTTAATCTCTAAATGATTTAATATGGTGAGACTATTTTATTTTTTAAATGTAAATTCAAGAAGGTTGATGAATAATTGATTTACATAGGTTTTCTAAATGAGATAAAGAGACTAAGATCATTTATACTTAAGAACCATGCAAAAATTTTGTATTCATATTTGAATAATTTTAAAATAAATATGTTAAAATATCCCTCTTTAGGAATAAATAAAAGAGAAAGATTTATATTTTGTAACTACTAAAAGTTATCTTAAGTTAAACTAATTCTTAAATGACAGTTAGCTTGAATACTTAATAAATCTATATAGTTATTACAATGGTTGAGTATCTCAATTAAATTTTTTTACATTACAAGTCTTTGCTTACAATCATCAAACCAGGTCCCATATGTAAACACTGCCTTTGTGTTTATAATTCCTTTTAGGATTCTTTTTCCCGTTTATTTTTATTAGTTGGAGGCTAATTGCTTTACAATATTGTACTGGTTTTTGCCATAATTGACATGAATCAGCCATGGATTTACATGTGTTCCCCATCCCCATCCCCCTTCCCGCCTCCCTCCCCATCCCATCCCTCTTCCAAACAGCCCTACGCTGTTCTCACCCATGGTGTGTGGGTGAGCAGCTTTGGTGAGGGGGTGGGGGGCATTGGCAAGGCTCTTCTAATTTGGATGCTGCTGCGCCTGTGCCCTGCAGAGCTCTTTTTGTCATAAATGCATCTTCTACCTATATTAAAGATATCTGCGGTCTTTAGCCTTTATCCTTTTCTGTTAGCATCTGTCCTTCAAGCCCAATACCAACACCCTACCCAATACCAAGCCCAATGACAACTGCATAGCAAGCTTTTGTTATTTGGAATTAATTTCCTTAAGAGAGATTTCTGAAACGAATTTCTAACAGACAAAAACCATTTGGAAGACTCCTTCGATATGTGACAAAATTGATTTCTGAAAGGGCATCTCTAGTGTTAAATGACCAGTAGTTGATGAAAAAGCTCACTTCACCACTTTGTCACCAGCACTATGTATGTGTGTTTAGTTGCTCAGTCATGTCCGACTCCTTGTGACCCATGGACTGTGGCCTGCCAGACTCCTCTGTCCTTTGGATTTTCCAGAGAAGGTTACTAGAGTGGGTTGCCATTTCCTACTCCAGAGGATATTCCTGATCCCAGGATGGAACCTGCATCTCCTGAATTGGCAAGTGGGTCCTTTACTGCTAGCACCACCTGGGAAGCCCTTATCACCAGCATTAGGTGATATAATTAAAAAATAAGTGTCTGTGTTAGTTTCTTTTTCTGTTTTTCGGCCACACCTCAAGGCATGTGGGATCTTAGTTCCTTGACCAAGGATCGAACCCATGACCCCTGCAGCGGAAGCATGGAGCCTTGACTGCTGAAATCCTGTAGCTCCATGTCTTGCTGTCTTCTCTACTGCATCAAACCATTCAAGCACAAATTGTAATTCCATTTCCCTTCTTCTCCTCTCAGTCTTCACCTTGCTGGGGGCTAAAATTTGGGGACAGACACTCGTGAGGAATCAGGAGGGAACAGCTTGCCTCCTACACTGCTGCCTTAGGATCTTCAGATGGCCAGATTTCTTTTTAAGCATTGAGGTTGATATTGCAAAGCAAACGAACAGCTTGGCTTTTACAATTTCATACACTTGAATTCAGAAATGGCTTGTGAGATTTAAAAAATTTCCTTGTCTGTAAACTGGGGACAATAGTGGTCATTTTTAGAGGAGTTGGAGAAAAAGTGTGGTGTACGTAAGTGATTTGTGAGTCATTATTGAGAATATTAGTATCAGGAAAATCCCCTGGAGGAGGAAATGGCAACCCACTCCAGTACTCTTGCCCGGAAAATCCCATGGAAAGAGGAGCCTGGCAGGTTACTGTCCATGGGGTCACAAAAGAGTTGGACATGATTTAGCAACTTGTTATTGTTCAGTCACCAAGTTGTGTCTGACTCTTTGCAACCCCACGGACTGCAGCATGCCAGGCCTTCCTGTCCTTCACTGTCTCCCGGAGTTTGCTCAAGTTCATGTCCATTAAGTTGGTGATGCTATCTAACCACCTCATCCTCTGTCGCCCTCTTCTCCTTTTGCCTTTAATCTTTCCCAGCATTAGGGTCTTTTCCAATGAGTTGGCTGTTCGCATCAGGTGGCCAAAGTATTAAAGCTTCAGCTTTAGCATCTCTCCTTCCAATGAATACTCAGGGTTGATTTCCTTTAGGATTGACTGGTTTGATCTCCTTGCTGTCCAAGGGACTCTCAAGAGTCTTCTTCAGCACCATAATTCAAAAGCATCAATTCTTCAAGTCTCAGCCTTCTTTACGGTCCAACTCTCACATCTGTACATGACTACTGGAAAAACCATAGCTTTGACTTAGAGATTAAACAACGACAATTATCACTATTAGTGAGACGTAAATATTAACTTGTATAATCAGAATCATTCATGTCCCTGTATGTTTCTGTATCAAACAAATTATGGAATGGAAAGAAACCACAGACAGGATTCACAAGGCTGAACTAGCACACTGTTTGGCAACCTAGGCAGCAACCAAGAATACTGGGAATTGGGTATGTGGAATGAGAAGGCTTATGATTGTGGGGCCTCTCTCAATTACTAGTTCCGTGGCTTTAGAAAAGCCTCTTCTCTTTACTGAGCCCGTGTTCTCATCACTGAGCACAGTGTGGCTGAGAAGACTCCAGAGATCATGACTGTAAAGCGTCTGGCACGTTGGGGAAACACTGTAAGTCAGAGTGTGGGGAACATACAATAGGATCGCTTAACATCACATGCTATAAGCACACATACCTGAATTCTAATACTATCTCCGTTGGATTAATTTTTAAAACTCACGTGTATTCAGCTTCTTTATCTAGTGAGATAATCACGCCTGCACTTAAAGATGTTGTAAAAGATCAAAGGGGATAAGATCTGGGTCACGTTTAACCTGGTACCATATATGTGGTAAAAGTGAATTGAATGGTTGACTTATATTATATTATAATATTTCCCCCATTCTTCTTTTGTCAAGCACTTAGAATGCAGCCACAGATTCCTTTTTTCAGTGTAGGTATTCATATGGGTTCTAATATGCTTTCCAAACCCTAGCTACTTGTCAAAAAATGAATACTGTGTGTCACTTTGATCTACTGTTCTTTTCAGAATGCCTTCATAGTGGCAGGTTGTTTTTCTGTATGTGTCACAAAAATACTTAATAATAGATGCTAATCCTTAAGGCAGTCTTTCGACGAATAATGTTTAACTGCCTGTATGCTAAAGCTGAAATTCCTTTTAGATACTTTAAGCACTCTTAATTAAATCCCCTGTTCACCAGCTGAATGTTTGACCTTGAAAATGAAAGGTTAACTGAAAGAAAGATTGTATATACCTATGTGTGTGTACAAAGATAGACATGTATAAAGAAAGATAGGTGATAGATGGATAAATGGATATAAATAGATAAAGAGTTGATAGACTGATAGACATGGAGATCTGCATTTAATTATCCAGAACATGAAATCATTATGCCATAAAGCCTTACTTCTTTTATCTCTCTCTCTCTCCCTCTCTTTTTTTTGCAATTATGTCTCTGTGCTAAAACATAAGCCTTCTCTGCCAACTCCTGCCTAGCTGCTAATAAATTTGGGCATGTCTTAATAATTGACCTGATCATGTCATTGCATTTCTATAGATTAGCAAAAACTGAACCAACTAACGGTCTCAAATATTTGTCATTTAAATAAAAAATATCTGACTGTAACTAAAAAGACACTTTTTAGAATAAAAATTCTATTAAACATCAATCAAAGCCAGAAATTTGCCTAGGGTCATTCTTGACCTTGTTATTCAGTCAAAATCTGTTCTTCAACTTCAGATTTAGCCTTTAGAAGACTGTATGACTGAGTTTCTTCTTTATTTTTTCTGTCTGCGAACTTAAGTGATTATATGAAAAAATAAATGTATGAAAAGGCATGAGGAATAAAAATATAAGGAGCCATCAACTTGAATCTGCTTCACTCCAGGATGAACACCAGGCTCGTGGATGGGATTCCTCATACACATCGTGTTTGGAACCACAGTAGCTACAGCACTGGGGTCCTTTGGATCTGCCCCCGGCACCCTGCTAGTCTTGGGCAAAATGCCATACCACGGAGCATGAGGCGTGACTTTCTGAGCAGTCCACCCAAATGGACCGGGTGATGAAATGCAGAAAAGCATGGTGGTGTCATTGTCTCAGTCAGCAAGATTTGACCAGTTGGAGAGAGAGAACGAGAGATGGCCAACATGTCAAGTATTCCATTCCTCTCCTAGAAAGCCAAACTGGGTGCCTCCCACATGACAGAAGAGCTGGCTGTGTCTCTGTGGAGATGTAGATGGTTTCACCATTCACCAACTGAAACGTCTTTCCCTCTTTCCTATTCCTTTCTTTTCTCCTACTCTTATTTAGTTGAAATAACATCTCCTAACAAACATCAACATTTAAGCTTTGATTCAGGCTTTTTTTCTAGTGAAACTGGGATCAACAAACTCCTTTCTAGCCCCAGGAGTAGTCCTAGAAAGGAGACCTAAAGGTAGAGACCTAGTACCACGAGTGACGCTATCTAGAAACCGTAGGCTCTCCATTGCTACAAGGAGGTGCAGTGTTACTAACCCCTGCACCATTAATTGTGATGCATGTAATGGCAGCACAGTCAATAAAATTTTCATCTGTGGATAATATGAAATGGTACAGGATGAGATCAAGTCATGGTAGAATCAAGCAACTATTATATTAATCCGTATAAAAGAAATGGTAATTAAAGAGTGGCCAGTGTTATAGCACCTTTTGACAATATTGTAGAGATTGCAAACAGAAAAGGCAGGTTTCATGTAGGTGTTTACCAATATAACACCTACTATGAAAACGAGAAGGCCATTACGGCAGTTTTAAGGAAGCTTTTCATCTCCTGCAACCACAGAGCAGTGCGTTGCAAAATAATGCTTGTTATTTTCAGCACCCAATGCAACCACCCTTTATGGCCTTTAAGACAACAGAGTTATGTCTCAGCACAGACAAAGGAGAAATTAAAGTCCTTTCTCTAGGAATAAATAGGATACATCACAAAAAATTTCAGGACATGGTTAATAGATACCAACAGGAAAAGAGAGAACAAATGTGAGAGTGGATATGGAGGGTACCATGCTCAGGAACATGGACCGTAATCTGGATAAGCAATAATCCATAGACATGAGGCCACTAACCTGCTCTTTGGGATTTGAAGTTTTATGTGAAACCATTCCTAGCAGCATTGTGGATGGGCCCTAAGCTCGGACTTACCAATAGTCAACAGTAATCAAAGTAGAGGTTCCAGAACTTCCTTCTTGTACTATTAGAGGAGGATTCAGAAGACTTAGAGAGGTAAGAATGATAGCATGATTTATTATACATTCTGAGAACTCATCACATGTGCATATTCCCTGGAAAGGCCAGACCACACCTTTCCTAACAGGACGATGAGAAACACACTGGTAGGGCTTCCCGGGTGGCTCAGTGGTAAAGAATCCATCTGCCAATGCAGGAGACACAGAAAACATGGATTCAGTCCCTGGGTTGGGAAGATGCCCTGGAGGAGGAAATGGCAAACCACTCCAATATTCTTTCCTGGGAAATCCCATGGACAGAGGAGCCTGGCTGGCTACAGTCCACAGGTCAAGGAGTGGGACATGACTGAGCAACTGAGCATGCATGCACAAACACGCTAGTAAGATGCCATGAGCATCTTTGAGATCCACTGCAGTGGCTCCCCTTTATAGGTTGAGCGATGGAAGTCTAATATCTAATAGGATTCTAGACTAGAATCCTATCTTCTCTAAGATATCGATAAGAAAGCTATGGTACATATACACAATGGATTATTACTTAGCCATTAAAAAGAATACATTTGAATCAGTTCTAATGAGATGGATGAAACTGGAGCCCATTATACAGAGTGAAGTAAGCCAGAAAGATAAACACCAATATAGTATACTAATGCATATATAGAGAATTTAAAAAGATGGTAACGATAACCCTATATGCAGGACAGAAAAAGAGACACAGATGTATAGAACAGATTTTTGGACTTTATGGGAGAAGGCGAGGGTGGGATGATCTGAGAGAATAGCATTGAAAAATGTATATTATCAAGTGTGAAACAGATTGCCAGCCCAGGTTGGATGCCTGAGACAAGTGCTTAGGGCTGGTGCACCAGGAAGAACCAAAGGGATGGGATGGGGAGGGAGGTGGGAGGGGGGATCAGGATGGGAAACATATGTAAATCCATGGCTAATTCATGTCAATATATGGCAAAAAGCACTACAATATTGTAAAGTAATTAGCCTTCAACTAATAAAAATAAATGAAAAAATTTTTAAAAGAATTAATTATCATCAGCAAGGTTGATATAATGGGAATCACATTTAGTGTAGCAACACTAGAGCTTTAATCCATAGGAATCTATGTCTACAATTAATGCATCATGGTATTCCTGAAGGGAGATAGATGGGTACCTAATAAAGGTTCAGCGTGATGTCTAAAATCAGAAGGAACTAGATCTAGTGAGCAAAAGGCTGACACCAGCCACCAAAATAGAAAATCGCAGAACTTCATTCAGGTTCTAGACTTATCTCAGCACACAGTCCTATAGGCAATTGATCAAGGGGATGATCAAGCCCTCTTGAGATAGGATTCTGTAGTGCCACCAGACACGTGCTTCAATCCTTCACTGGAGAAAACTGCGCCATTTTCCAGATATACTGCAAAGGGGATGTGAACAACCAGAAGTTTTGAAGAGAGTAAGACACAAAGTAACTAAATATATAAGGGAAACTAAAATGATATCAAGGAGGCTAAAAATGCCATTTTAGTCCTCTAGTTAGGTTAGAACTTACGCAAGCCAAGTGGTAAGTAGTCCCCACTTCAAAAGAAGTGGCTCTTGTTGTTCTCAAAGCACATAAAACAGCTTCATACATTCATAGAAGACCCACACATATATATGCATCCTGTGTTTGTTTACTTGCTCCCAAAATGAACAATTGGGACATACAGATATACACTTAGCAGTCAGTTCTCCCATGGTTCCTGACACATGAATGACATGAATGACGGGGACATGTGGGGTCCTTGAAACCACCCCTTCACATATACTCCAAAGTAGTAAATCAGAACAATATGTAATTTCTGGAGGACTGATGTAGAGATGGATACCTATTGAAATCACATTTCCTCAGCCGACTCTTGCCTTTAGTTTTTGCAATGCTGGAGAATTTCTGTCTACAATGACAGCATTCCACTTCCAGGGGCTTCCAAGCTCATTCTCTGGGCAAATGAAACCTGGAAGAAGAGGACAGAAGAAGCTGGCATCCCAGGAGGTAATCCTCAGCCTGAGATCACTCCCCAAATAAAGTATTTGATTCCAAGTCTTTGTCTCAAGCTCTGCTTCTGATGAAACCTCAACTATGATGGTGCTACCATCAAAGACTTGAAAGATTCATGAGGTTGTGGTCTTCTCTTATCCTATTTAATTCACTTTTAACAAGGTCTGATCTATCATGGGAGATGTCAGTGGTCTCTTACAAATGAAGCAAGTGGCAGCCTTTAAAGTAATGGTTGTGCTGGAAGTATTATCTTAGCCAGAGACAAGCCATGTTGTCTCTGGCACCTTCTACGCAGCTATTGATTAGGGAAGCATTTTTTTTTTCTCGACAGCAATTAAGAGTAAGGATCGAAGGCAGACAGACATTTCCCTGCTAGAACAGCGGTATATGCTCACTTTCATGCCTCAAAATGAAGCCAATGGAGTGGTACACATCAAGCCTGATTCGTGTACTGCCAGGTGCAGAAACCAATGCTGAGCGTTAATTACAGGACATTCCTCATGGCGACAAGTCAGCCACCTGATGTCAAGTGATTATATTTGATCCCTTCCATGTTGGAGGGGACAGTTATTTCTCCTTACTAAAACTCATATATATGGAAATGCAGAGAAGTTAACATCTTTGGCATGACCATTGATAAATGAGAGAAAGAAGCAGAAGAGAACCATCAGATTAACTTTTACCCCTGACCTAAGGTGTCCTACATGACCAAATAACAGATTACATGCTTTTATTGAACAATGAAGAGCTTATTTTATTGAGCAATGACGAGCCGTGCCCATGCTAAGTCGCTTCAGTCATGTCCAACCCTTTGGACCTACTCTTCCAGGCTCCTCTGTCCATAGGATTCTCCAGGCAAGAACACTGGAGTGGGTTGCCGTGCCATCATCCAGAGGATCTTTCCAACCCAGGGATCAAACCTGTGTCTGTCATGTCTACCTGCATTGGCAGTGGGTTCTTTACCACTAGCACCAGCTGGGAAGCCCCAAGAAGAGTTCATAAATGCAGTCTGTTCTTTTTGCTTTCCACCTTCTCTGCTCACTTCACTTTTGCCTCAATCTCACTGCTCTGAATTGTTCCTTCCAATAAAGCATTGGCATGTGAAATTTGCCATAGGCTCTGTTGTCTAGAGAACCTGGACTAAGTCAGTGTCTTCTGTAATGAGTGCACACAAGCTTCACACTGAAAGTTTTATTGAATAAAAATTTTTATCACTGTCAACTAAATGAAGTTCATAATTTGAAGAGGACACAAGCATGCACTTAAATCACTTGAAATTGGAGCAGAAGGCCAGCTTAAAAACTTGCAGCCTATGTCTTCAGAGACAGCAAAGAAAGGAAAAACCTTGCTCCATAAACGATCCTGAAAGAAAGTAACAACTAATACAGTCTCATAAAGTACAGTATAGGAATATAAGATGCAATCTGACATCTGACAATGCTGGGAAATTATTATTCATTAACTTTTATAAAAACAAATATCTTTTCCTTAATTTCTCTTTCTGTTTTTTCATTGTTAGTATATAGGAATGCAAGGGATTTCTGTGTGTTAATTTTATATCCTGCAACTTTACTATATTCATTGATTAGCTCTAGTAATTTTCTGGTAGAGTCTTTAGGGTTTTCTATGTAGAGGATCATGTCATCTGCAAACAGTGAGAGTTTCACTTCTTCTTTTCCTATCTGGATTCCTTTTACTTCTTTTTCTGCTCTGATTGCTGTGGCCAGAACTTCCAACACTATGTTGAAGAGTAGTGGTGAGAGTGGGCACCCTTGTCTTGTTCCTGATTTCAGGGGAAATGCCTTCAATTTTTCACCATTGAGGGTGATGCTTGCTGTGGGTTTGTCATATATAGCTTTTATTATGTTGAGGTATGTTCCTTCTATTCCTGCTTTTTGGAGAGTTTTAATCATAAATGAGAGTTGAATTTTGTCAAAGGCTTTCTCTGCATCTATTGAGATAATCATATGGTTTTTATCTTTCAATTTGTTAATGTGGTGTATTACATTGATTGATTTGCGGATATTAAAGAATCCTTGCATTCCTGGGATAAAGCCCACTTGGTCATGGTGTATGATTTTTTTAATATGTTGTTGGATTCTGTTTGCTAGAATTTTGTTAAGGATTTTGCATCTATGTTCATCAGTGATATTGGCCTGTAGTTTTCTTTTTTTGTGGCATCTTTGTCTGGTTTTGGAATTAGGGTGATGGTGGCCTCATAGAATGAGTTTGGAAGTTTACCTTCTTCTGCAATTTTCTGGAAGAGTTTGAGTAAGATAGGTGTTAGCTCTTCTCTAAATTTTTGGTAGAATTCAGCTGTGAAGCCATCTGGTCCTGGCTTTTGTTTGCTGGAAGATTTTTGATTACAGTTTCAAATTTCCTTGCTTTGTGATGGGTCTGTTAAGATCTTCTATGTTCTTCAGTCATTTTGGAAAGTTATACTTTTCTAAGAATGTTGTCCATTTCATCCAAGTTGTCCCATTTTATTGGCATAGACGCTGGTGTAGTCTCTTATGATCCTTTGTATTTCAGTGTTTGTCTGTTGTGATCGTCGTCCAGTTTCATTTCTAATTTTGTTAATTTGGTTTTTCTCTCTTTGTTTCTTAATGAGTCTTGCTAATGGTTTGTCAATTTTGTTTATTTTTTCAAAAAACCAGCTTTTAGCTTTGTTATTTTTGCTATGGTCTCTTTAGTTTCTTTTGCATTTATTTCTGCCCTGATTTTTAAGATTTCTTTCCTTCTGCTAACTCTGGGGTTCTTCATTTCTTCCTTCTCTAGTTGCTTTAGGTGTAGAGTTAGGTTATTTATTTGACTTTTTTCTTGTTTCTTGAGGAAAGCCTGTAATGCTATGAACCTTCCCCTTAGCACTGCTTTTACAGTGTCCCATAGGTTTTGGGTTGTTGTGTTTTCATTTTCATTCATTTCTATACATACTTTGATTTCTTTTTTGATTTCTTCTATGATTTGTTGGTTATTCAGAAGCGTGTTATTTAGCCTCCATATGTTTGAATTTTTAACAATTTTTTTCCTGTAATTGAGATCTAATCTTACTGCACTGTGGTCAGAAAAGATGACTGGAATGATTTCAATTTTTTTGAATTTTCCAAGATCAGATTTATGGCCCAGGATGTGATCTATTCTGGAGAAGGTTCCATGTGCACTTGAGAAAAAGGTGAAGTTGATTGTTTTGGGGTGAAATGTCCTATAGATATCAATTAGGTCTAGCTGGTCCATTGTGTCATTTAAGGTCTGTGTTTCCTTGTTAATTTTCTGTTTAGTTGATCTATCCATAGTTGTGAGTGCGGTATTAAAGTCTCCCACTATTATTGTGTTACTGTTAATTTCTTCTTTCATACTCATTAGCGTTTGCCGTACATATTGCGGTGCTCCTATGTTGGGTGCATATATATCTATAATTGTTATATCTTCTTCTTGGATTGATCCTTTGATCATTATGTAGTGTCCTTCTTTGTCTCTTTTCACATCCTTTATTTGAAAGTCTATTTTATCTGATATGTGTATTGCGACTCCTGCTTTCTTTTGGTCTCCGTTTGTGTGAAATATTTTTTTCCAGCCCTTCACTTTTAGTCTGTATGTGTCTCTTGTTTTGAGGTGGGTCTCTTGTAGATCTCAACTTAAAGAGTCACACAATTGACAAATGTGAACCCTGAGATGACACAGAAGTTGCAGTTGTGTGACAAGATTTTTTAAGTAGCTGTCATAAGAAATAATTCAACAAGAAATTGTGAACATTCTAGAAACAAAAAAAATAGAAAGTCTCAGTGAAGAAACAGAAGATCTAAAGAACCAAACAGACGTTTTAGAGTTAAAAAAATACTACAAGCGAAATTTAAAACTCTAAGGATGGACTCAACAGCAGAGGAAAGAACGGGTAAATTAGAAGACAGGACTGCATAGATGTCCCAACCTGCAGCTCAGAAAGAAGAAAAACAGACTGGAAAAAAAAAACAAAACAAAACAAAACAAAAAACCAGCATGTCAAGGACCTGTGAGACTGTAACAAAAGATCTGCCTTTTGTGCCATCAGAATCTCAGAAAAAAGATAAATGTGGGTGGAGATAAAAGATTATTCAAAAGAATAATAGCTGAAAAAGACTTACATGGATTTAAGATTTCTACTTTCAGTACATTGCCAGAAGTCATTATATATGGGGCTGGTGGGTGCTGGTAGGTTTGGCTATAAAACAGCAGGCTGAAGAAAATGTTTGTGGTGACAGCTTAGTTCTGTATCAAGATTGTAGTCATGGCTACATGAATCCACACATGTGATAGATACTATATACACATTGTACCAATGTTAATCTATTTCACAGTAGTTTCCAAAGTAGTAACTATTGCAGGAAACCAGTTGGAGAGTATCATCTTTGCACTAACTTTGTGACTTTCTGTGGATTTATAATTTTTTTTTTTAAATAGACACCTACTATAAGGATTCTGAGCTTCCCTGGTGGCTCAGTGGTAAAGAATCTGCCTGCCAATGAAGGAGATGTGGGTTGGATCCCTGTGTGAGGAAGATCCCCTTGAGAAGTAAATCACAACCCAGTTCAGAATTCTTGCCTGGGGAATCCCATGGACAGAGGAGCCTAGCAGGCTATAGTCCATGGGGTTGCAAAGAGCTGGGCATGACTTAGGGGCTAAACGACAAACAAACAAGAAAAGGTTTCTCTATCCCTTGACCCGCTCCTGAGACTGTAGTAGAGAGGAAAGAATTTTGAATTGAAAGACAGGAGACCCAGATGTAACTGCCGCTTTTTGGAGTGTCATCTTGGGAAAGTACCTCATCTTGGAACAACATCAAGACTTTTCTGTATTTTATTTCCTTAGCTGTGAGTAAATGAACAAGATGATATTTCTGACATCTCTAGTTTTACAGTTTGATAATTTTATCACAGTTATCAGTCATACTGTATGATCTCACTATGATCCCTAAGTACCTGTAGGAAGCATTACAATCTTGTCTTTAGTCAGTAATGACTATTTCAAGATACTTCACAAGCATCTTGTGGGTCAAGTTAAAACTATTTAGGGAGCTTCCTGTCCACATAGTGATTTAGACAATGAGAGACTTTCTAATTATCATTCAATTCTGGAAGCCACTACTATTTTAAGAAAAGTTGCAAATGTGGAGTCCTCTTTTCTTAGACTTGTATATCATCATGTAAATTCAAAACTCTAAGAATTAAGGAATGAAAGGAAAGAATGCCTGTGGAACTTGAAAGACAGAATTGGCTCTTTGATCTGATTCAGTTTAAATTCTCAGGATAACAAGGAGATGACACTGATATTCTTTTATCATAAAGAATCCATTTGGGGATGTTTAGTAACTCTAAGAGTCTTCTGCTTGGCATTTGAAACTATTAAAATAAACACTCCTGTGATTATTGCAATTTGAAATATTACTTTGTCAAACTGTTAAACCTGAATTTATAGCACAGGTGTTAATGAGGCATGAAAACTTCCAGCCTGATTTGCAGTTGCAAGATTCTCATATTTTAGAACAGTGCAATTTTTTAAGTTTACATAATGACAAAAAAAAGAACACTGTCTTTACCAGTATATACTCTGTAGCAGATCATCAAAATAATAGCAATTCAGGGGACTATTTGAAAACAGTCAACTGGTTCTAAAATAAACAGAACACAATAGGGAAAACTTAAATCTTAAGGTCTTCAGAGAGG